>NC_057806.1:422184831-422484831 GCF_018294505.1 Triticum aestivum | reverse complement strand
AGAGGTCTGTTCTATTTTTCTATATAAGAATAGGAACGCCAGGTCCAACTTATGTTTCCCTTCTAACTATATTATATATATTTAAATTATTTTATATGTTATTATATATTATTTTTATTGTCATCATATATTTAATAGATACTTACATATGTAAGAAAACAATATCCCACATCTTATTAACTTATAAAAATAATTTCCTAACAAATAAAATCCTGGATTGTTTTGGCACGAAAATCCTAGTGATTGTGTACAAAAGCTTGGTAAGATTTAAGGATGAATGTAATAATATCACTTATTATTTAAATATATTTATAACAAAATGCTCAGCCCCTTTTTATTTTTTGATAACATTGCTGGCCCAACCCAACATTATAATTAGAATCAGCCCAGCAAAATCGTGTATTTCGAGAAAGTGCAAATGGCCTGTAATTTTTTAGGAAATAAAATAAATGGGCCGCATGGACGCTACATTATTTGTTCACCCAGCCCAGCTAATGGCTGTAATTCAAAAAAAGATCCAATTGACTGTAAATTGTACCGCACAAAAAAAGACTGTAAATTCTGAAAAAATGGGTTGAATACGTACCACATTTTTGGAGGCTGAAATGTGGGCCAATAGGTCGAAGCCAACGCAAGTCGTTGTCAATTTAGTCAACAAATGATTCTGACATGTTAGCCGTTGGATTTACATCCAACAACCGGCATCCATCTTCGATCTCTCGTCTTCTTCCTCCATCGCCGCCGGGACCACCTCCCGCCTCCTGCTGCTAGTAGCTCTGCTTAGCACGCTTCGCTATGAAGCGCTACTCAACCGTTGTCCAGGCCATCTCTCCACCCCTCCACACCTCCTGTTCTTCTCCACCGACTGCCGAACCACACCGCACTAGAACCAGTTAACCCTCGTACACCTCTCCGTCTGCGACTCTACTCCCATGTCTTCCCATCTCCGGCTCGTTGCTGTCCGGGGCCTCGCCGTCGTCCACCACCTTGGATGCGCTCGGCGTGGTGTGGTCAACGTGGTCAACGAACGACACCATCGGAAGTAGACTGTGCATGGAGAGGCTGACAGCTGGGTCCACGGCCACACACAAGGAAATGCCTCCTTATTACACGCAAAATAATGATTCCTCCACCTGACATCTAGGACCCACCGGAAGGGCCTCTGTATTTCACGAAAATAACGTGCCCCCCGCTGACATGTCGGACCCACCAGGTATCTTCGCACGCAAGGAAGTGCCTCCTTATTACGCACAAAAAAAATGAATATTCCCCCTGCCAGCTGGAACCCAGCATAGTGGGAGGCTGACTTGTGGGCCTACCAAGTTGACGGGGACCGAGGGCTTTGTCAACTTAGTCAATATGGACGATTCTAGCTCCTGTTACCGTACGATGTTCATCCAACGGTCGTAGTGCTTCTTCAACCTCTGGTCTTCTTGCTCCAGCCACCCAAACCAGCGCCGGTCGTGCCGCGTGCTCCTGCCTACCGTGACCGGCTATGATGCCGCGGAGGCCTCACCGCCCCCTACTACTCCCACCGCTGGCCAGGCCATCCCTCTACTCACCCACTCCCCCTGTTATTCTGCGGTGACAACAGCCTCACACCGCAGCCGAACCAGTGAACCCTCGTACTCCTCTTCATGTGGGCATCCACTGCTGCGTCTTCCCCGGCTCCGAGTCGTCCCCTTGCTAGTCCTCGCTGTCGTGCACCACCATGGTGCTCTCGGCGCGGCGTGGTCAACATGGTCAAGGAACGACTTCCATCGGACGTGGACTGTATGTGGAGAGGCTGACAGCTGGGTCCACGACCGTAGCAAGGAAGTGCCTCCTTATTACGCGCAAAATAATGATTCCTCCACATGACAGCGGGGACCCACCGGACGGGCCACCGTATTTCGTGAAAAAAACGTTTCCCCCTGACTGCTGGGACCCACCAGCTACATCTTCGCACGCAAGGAAGTGCGTCCGGGCAAAAAAAATGATTCGCCCCCTGACTGCTGGGACCCACCAGCTACATCTTCGCACGCAAGGAAGTGCGTCCGGGCAAAAAAACGATTCGCCCCCCTAACTGCTGGGACCCACCAGCTACATCTTCGCACACAAGGAAGTGCCTGACAGTCGGGACCCACCTGGTCGAAGCGTACGTAGCGTTGTCATTCTGGTCGCGAATGTGTACGTACATATATACTGGTGGGTGTAGAGGCGCGCACGTGTCGTAGTAGAGGTGTGTACGAGTCGTAGTAGAGGCGCGCACGTAGCATGTACACGTACGTGCAGCGGCCAGGGTGCAAGAAATAAAATACGGCCACATATGTGTACATACGGGCGAGGTCTCAAACGCCTACTCGTGCATACGTACGGCCAGGGCTCGTGTACATGGCTGGGTCGGAACGGAGAAACAGCATCGTCGTCGTGTTCATGGGGAGGCAACAGAATGCGTCGTGTTCATGGGGAGGCAACGGAATGCTCGTGTTCATGGGGAGGCAACGGAATGTGTCGTGTTCATCGGGAGGCAACGGAACGCGTGGGAGCCAACCGGCTGGGTCGGAACGGAATGCATGGTCGTGTTCATCGGGAGGACTTGGACGGAACAGGCGATGGAAACGAGGCCTGGCATATCGCAGAACGGAGGAAACGGCCTTGTGTTCGACCGGCCACTTTCGAAACGGGATCCTGTTCATCGGGAGGGGTCTGGCGTACCGCAAAACAGATGAAACGGACCTCCTACGGTCGAAACGGGGGTCCTGTTGATCGGGAGGGGTGTGGCGTACCGCAAAATGGATGAAACGGACCTCCTACGGTCGAAACGGGGGTCCTGTTGATCGGGAGGGGTGTGGCGTACCGCAAAACGGACAAAACGGACTTGTGTTGGAGCGCTACGGTCGAAACGGGGGTCCTGTTCATCGGGAGGGGTGTGGCGTACCGCAAAACGGGACTCCATGGGATACTGTTCATCTCCACCGCCGTCCTCCTCCAACCTCCACGGGCTACGTCGACCTCCTCCAGCCTCCACGGGCTCCTGTTCATCCAGCCTCCAACATGCACTACTCCACCGACTACTGTTCAACCACCCCTCCACGGGCACCCCTCTACCGTCTACTGTTCATCTAGCCCTCCACACCACGGGGTCCTATTCAACCACCCCTCCAGGGGCACTCCTCCACCATCTACTATTCATCCAGCCCTCCACCACACCATGGGGTCCTGTTCATCCAGAGGCAACGCCACCGCTCACTGTTCATCCAACCCCCCCCCCCCCCACAATGCTCCCTGTTCATCCCAGACGCATCATCGCTCGGCTTCAGTTAGCAGCAGTAGCGAAGGAATCGCTCGATCGGGTTCAGTTAACAGCCATCGATCAATCTCTCGGGTTCAGTAGCGCGTAGCCTGCAGTGCAATCGCTCGGGTTCAGTTAGAGCCCAACGCCTTGCACACACGCGCGTACGTGTACGAGAGAAACGCGCATCGCTCGGCCCCCGACCTCCCACCGTAACTGGGAACTCCCCGAAATTTTCCTCCCCCTCACTTCTACCATGGTTTTTTCCGTCATGGACGGCCCAAAGAATGTCATGCAGCTGCGTCTCCAGCCCGCCCAGGACGAAAAGCCCATTTTCTATCATGATTTTTTGTCATAGAAGTAGGATCCCACCACATCTATGATGATACCAGGTTTTGTCACAATTATCGTCATAGAAGTGTCATATGTATGACAAAAAAATTCGTTCGACCCAAAATGTCACGGATGTGTCTTTTTTTGTAGTGTGCTCTGAGGGGAGCACAACCCACCAGGGCGCGCCTGGAGGCCCAGGCGCGCCCTGGTGGCTTGTGCTCCCCCCCTCGGGTGCCCCCCAGACTGCCTCTTTACTCTATAAATACCCCAATATTCCAGAAACCCTAGGGGAGTCGACGAAAATCAATTCCAATCACCGCAGAGTCCAGAACCACCAGATCCAATCTAGACACCATCACGGAGGGGTTCACCACTTCCATTGGTGCCTCTCCGATGATGCGTGAGTAGTTTTTATAGACCCTCGGGTCTGTAGTTAGTAGCTAGATGGCTTCCTCTCTCTCGTTTGATTCTCAATACAATGGTCTCTTGGAGATCCATATGATGTAACTCTTTTGCGGTGTGTTTGTTGGGATCTGATGAACTTTGAGTTTATGATCAGATCTATCTCTTTTTATCCATGAAAGTTATTTGAGTTTCTTTGATCTCTTATATGCATGATTGCTTATAGCCTCGTATTTCTTCTCCGATACTTGGGTTTTGTTTGGCCAACTTGATCTATTTATCTTGCAATGGGAAGAGGTGCTTTGTAGTGGGTTCGATCTTACGGTGCTTGATCCTAATGACAGAAGGGGAACCGGCACGTATGTATCGTTGCTACTAAGGATAAAATGATGGGGTCTATTTCTACATAAATAGATCTTGTTTACATCATGTCATCGTTCTTATTGCATTACTCCATTTCTCCATGAACTTAATACACTAGATACATGCTGGATAGCGGTGGATGTGTGGAGTAATAGTAGTAGATGCAGGCAAGAGTCGGTCTACTAATCTTGGACGTGATGCCTATATAATGATCATTGCCTGGATATCGTCATAATTATTTGAAGTTCTATCAATTGCCCAACAGTAATTCATTTACCCACCGTTTGCTATTTTTCTCAAGAGAAGCCACTAGTGAAACCTACAGCCCCCGGGTCTCTTTCTCATATTATTTGCCTTTGCGATCTATTTTATTAGCCTTTTATTTTCAGACCTATTAAACCCAAAAATATAAAAATACCTTGCTGCAATTTATTATTATTTATTTTATTTGGCATTCGATCTATCAATCTACTACAATTTATTCACGTCCTTTTGCCCATTTCCGGCGCCATTACCCGAAAGGGATTGACAACCCCTTTAATATGTCAGGTTGCGAGTATTTGTTATTGGTGTGCAGGTGTTGTTTAGACGTTGTTGCTTGGTTCTCCTACTAGTTCGATAACCTTGGTTTCATCACTGAGGGAAATACCTACCGTCGATGTGCTACATCATCCCTTCCTCTTTGGGGAAATACCGACGTAGCTTCAAGCTGCATCATGCAGCAAGGTAGCCCAATCCTTTTTGTAGCAAAGGACAGGCAAAACGGTCTCTTATAATAAGCAATGCGTTCTTGAGGGCACACGGGAATTTCATCTAGTCACTTTCATCATGTTGGTTTGATTCGCGTTCGCTACTTTGATAATTTGATATGTGGGTGGACCGGTGCTCGAGTGCTGGTCTTACTTGAACAAGCCTCCCACTTATGATTCACCCCCTCGCAAGCATACGCAACTACGAGAAAAGTATTAAGATAAATCAGTCCCTTACGAAATAGTGCATAAACTAGAGTTTAAGCTTCTTTCACTATAGCAACCCATCATCTAATAAATACTCCACAATGCATTCCCTTAGTCCCAAAGATGGTGAAGTGTCATGTAGTAGATGTTCACATAACACCACTAAGGGAATCACAACATACATATCATCAAAATATCGTACACATACCAAATTCACATGATTACTTGCAACATGACTTCTCTCGTGACCTCAAGAACAAAGGTAACTACTCACAAATGATATTCATGCTTAAGATCATAGGGGTATTAAATAGCATAATGGATCTAAACATATAATCTTCCATCAAATAAACCATATAGTAATCAACTACAAGATGTAATCAACACTACTAGTCACCCATAGGTACCAATCTGAGGTTCTGGTACAAAGATTGAACACACGAGATGAACTAGGGTTTGAGATGAGATGGTGCTATTGAAGATGTTGATGGAGACTCGCCTCCCAAAGATGAGAGGGTTGTTAGTGATGACGATGGCTTCGATTTCCCCCTTCGGGAGGGAAGTTCCCCCGGCGGAATCGCTCTGCCGGAGGGCAAAAGTGCTCCTGCCCAAAGTTCTGCCTCGAGACGTCGGTGCTCCGTACCGAAAGTCCTCTCCTTATTTATTTTCTAGGTCAAAAGACCTCATATACCAGAAGATGGGCACCAGAGGTGGGCTGGGCTGCCCACCACCCACTAGGGCGCGCCTGGGGGGAGGGGGTTGGCGCGCCCTGGTGTCTTGTGGGCTCCAGGTAGCCCCCCTCTGGTAGTTCTTTTCTCCAATATTTATTAAATATTCCAAAATAATTCTCCATAATTTTAGCTCATTTGGACATGTGCAGAATAGGTATCTCTGACGTTGCTTTTTCAGGTCCAGAATTCCAGCTACCGGTATTCTCCCTCTTTGTGTAAACCTTGCATATTATGAATGACAATAAGAAAACATGATGCAAAATGGACGTACCAATATTGTGTGGCCAAAGGCGTCTCCCCTAACCACGTATCCTCCTAGAATCTCGTCAAATTACCGTTTCCAATGATGAATTTAGTTATATGGAAGAAAGCTGCTTTCGTTCTCATCAAGCCTCTCCAAAATGGCGAATCATTGGGTCTAACAGTAACCTGGGCCAAGGTCATAGATTATAAGTACTTATTATGTAAAATTTGTACCCACAATCCTTCGGTCTCCATAGAAAGCCTGTATAGCCATTTACTGAGCAGACATATGTTCTTTACCTCTAAATTCTCAATCACAAGACTACCCTGGTCCTTCGGCCTACAAATGATGTCCCATTTAGTAAGCTTGTACTTCCTCTTTATTTCATCACTCTGCCAAAAGAATCATGATCGATAGAAGTCCAGTCTTTTTCGTATCCAAGGTATCTATAATTTTTTATTGTTCCATGCTATTATGTTATCCATCTTGGATGTTTTATATGCTATTCTATATGATTTTTGGGACTAACCTATTAACATAGAGCCCAGTGCCAGCTTCTGTTTTTTCCTTGCTTTTGAGTTTTACAGAAAAGGAATACCAAACAGAGTCCAATTGACGTCCCAATTTTTGATGATTTTTATGGACAAAAATAAGCCCCTGGAGTAAAAGAGTTGGGCCAGAAGAGTCCTGAGCCGTCCACAAGGGTGGAGGGCGCGCCCTACCCCCCTGGGCGCATCCCCCTATCTCGTGGATGACTCGGAGACCCCCCTGACGTGAGACCGACTCCAAAAATTCCTATAAATACAGAAACCTCTAGAAAATAACTTAGATCGGGAGTTCCGCCACCGCAAGCCTCTGTAGCCACCAAAAACCAATCGGGACCCTATTCCGACACCCTGTCGGAGGGGGGAATCATCACCGGTGGCCATCTTCATCATCCCGGCGCTCTCCATGACGAGGAGGGAGTAGTTCAACCTCGGGGCTGAGGGTATGTACCAATAGCTATGTGTTTGATCTCTCTCTCTCTCTCGTGTTCTTGATTCTGCACCATCTTGATGTATCGTGAGCTTTGCTATTATAGTTGGATCTTATGATGTTTCTCCCCCTCTACTCTCTTGTAATGGATTGAGTTTTCCCTTTGAAGTTATCTTATCAGATTGAGTCTTTAAGGATTTGAGAACACTTGATGTATTTCTTGCATGTGCTTATTGATGACCCACAAGTATAGGGGATCTATCGTAGTCCTTTTGAGAAGTAAGAGTATCGAACCCAACGAGGAGCAGAAGGAAATGATAAACGGTTTCCAACAAGGTATTCTCTGCAAGTACTGAAATAAGTGATAACAGATAGTTTTGTGATAAGATAATTTGTAACGAGCAACAAGTAACAAAAGTAAATAAGGTGCAGCAAGGTGGCCCAATCCTTTTTGTAGCAAAGGACAAGCCTGGACAAACTCTTATATGATGTAAAGCACTCCCGAGGACACATGGGAATATCATCAAGCTAGTTTTCATCACGTTCATATGATTTGCATTCAGTACTTTGATAATTTGGCATGTGGGTGGACCGGTGCTTAGGTGCTGCCCTTACTTGGACAAGCATCCCACTTATGATTAACCTCTATTGCAAGCATCCGCAAATACAACAAAAGTATTAAGGTAAACCTAACCATAGCATGAAACATATGGATCCAAATCAGCCCCTTACGAAGCAACGCATAAACTAGGGTTTAAGCTTCTGTCACTCTAGCAACCCATCATCTACTTATTACTTCCCAATGCCTTCCTCTAAGCCCAAACAATGGTGAAGTGTCATGTAGTCGACGTTCACATAACACCACTAGAGGAGAGACAACATACATCTCATCAAAATATCAAACGAATACCAAATTCACATGACTACTAATAGCAAGACTTCTCCCATGTCCTCAGGAACAAAAGTAACTACTCACAAAGCATAAACATGTTCATGATCAGAGGGGTATTAATGTGCATATAGGATCTGAACATATGATCTTCCACCAATTAAACCAACTAGCATCAACTACAAGGAGTAATTAACACTACTAGCAACCAACTAGCACCAATCCCGGACTTGGAGACAAGAATTGGATACAAGAGATGAACTAGGGTTTTGAGATGAGATGGTGTTGATAAAGATGTTGATGGAGATTACCCTCTCCCGATGAGAGGAGCGTTGGTGATGATGATGGCGATGATTCCCCCCTCTGGGAGGGAAGTTTCCCCGGTAGAACAGCCCCGCCAGAACCCTAGATTGGTTCCGCCAAGGTTCCGCCTCGTGGCGGTAGAGTTTCGTCCGAGAAGATGGCTTATGATTATTTTCCCATCGAAAGAGTCCATATAGCAGAAGATGGTCACCGGAGGGCCACCAGGGGGCCCACGAGGTAGGGGCGCGCCCAGGGGGTAGGGGGCGCCCCCCACCCTCGTGGGCAGTGTGTGGCCCCCTAGTGAAGTCCTTGCGCTCAATGTTTTTTTATATATTTGGAAAACATCATCCGTGAAGTTTCAGGACTTTTGGAGCTGTGCAGAATAGGTCTCTAATATTTGCTCCTTTTCCAGCCAGAATCCCAGCTGCCGGCATTCTTCCTCTTTATGTAAACCTTGTAAAATAAGAGAGAATAGGCATAAGTATTGTGACATAATGTGTAATAACAGCCCATAATGCAATAAATATTGATATAAAAGCATGATGCAAAATGGACGGATCACTTATCTGTGGTGATAATGGGATATTCACGTGATCCACTTGATGTATGTTTTTGTGATCAACTTGCGAGTTCCGTGACCTTGTGAACTTATGCATAGGGGTTGGCACACGTTTTCGTCTTGACTCTCCGGTAGAAACTTTGGGGCACTCTTTGAAGTTCTTTGTGTTGGTTGAATAGATGAATCTGAGATTGTGTGATGCATATCGTATAATCATACCCACGGATACTTGAGGTGACATTGGGGTATCTAGGTGACATTAGGGTTTTGGTTGATTCATGTCTTAAGGTTTTATTCTAGTACGAACTCTATGATAGATCGAACAGAAATAATTGCTTTGTATTATTTTACTACGGACTCTTGAATAGATCAATCAGAAAGGATAACTTTGAGGTGGTTTCATACCCTACAATAATCTCTTCGTTTGTTCTCTGCTATTAGTGACTTTGGAGTGACTCTTTGTTGCATGTTGAGGGATAGTTATATGATCCAATTATGTTATTATTGTTGAGAGAACTTGCACTAGTGAAAGTATGAACTCTAGGCCTTGTTTCAAAGCATTGCAATACCGTTTGTGCTCACTTTTATCATTAGTTACCTTGCTGTTTTTATATTTTCAGATTACAAAAACCTATATCTACCATCCATATTGCACTTGTATCACCATCTCTTCGCCGAACTAGTGCACCTATACAATTTACCATTGTATTGGGTGTGTTGGGACACAAGAGAATATTTGCTATTTGGTTGCAGGGTGGTTTGAGAGATACCATCTTCATCCTACGTCTCCCATGGATTGATAAACCTTAGGTCATCCACTTGAGGGAAATTAGCTACTGTCCTACAAACCTCTGCACTTGGAGGCCCAACAATGTCTACAAGAAGAAGGTTGTGTAGTAGACATCAGTACCTCAAAGAAGGACAACAGGAACATCAGCATACTCATGAGCACTGAGTTTATTAGTATTAGGCGACCTCCGTATGACATAAGCTTGCCCTTCCAGCAACTTAATTTCTTTTCAAATCGATCTTTTATACACTTGTACTCCTTGTTAGATAGCTTGCAATGGTGAATTGGTATGCCTGGATACACATCCAAATAGTTGTTTATAAGCATCTTGTTCATCTTTGGCTCCCCCAAAACAAAACAATTCTCTTTTGTGAAAATTAATCTTCAATCCTAACAACTGTTTGAATAGGCATAACACAAGCTTCATATTTCTGTCCTTTGCCAAATCATGAATATAATGGTATCATCAGCGTATTGTAGTATGGACACCCCACCATCTACTAGATGTTGTACTAGTCCTCCTACTTGGCATTCCTCTTTAGCTCTTCCTATCAGAATTGCTAACATATCTGCTACTATGTTGAACAAGATAGGAGACATCGGGTCTCCTTGTCTTAGACCCTTTTGTGCCTGGAAGTAGTGACCTATGTCATCATTCACATTAATCCTGACACTGCCTTTTTGTACAAATGAATCGACCTGCTTCCTCCAGGAATCATCGAGTCACTTCATACGTAAAGCTTGATGTAGGAACGACATTTAAATTTATCATATGCTTTCTCTAAATCCACTTTGAAGACCACCCCATCTAGTTTCTTCGAGTGGATCTCATGAAGTGTTTCATGTAGGACAACCACACCCTCAAGTATGTTTATGCCCGGCATGAATGTCGTATGAGTTGGTTGCACCACAATATGATGCCGTCTGAGGTGGCTGCACCACACTATGTACAGTCCGCGTCAGTCGGTTTGTCCCAACCTTGGTAAAAAAAGTAAAGGTCACATTAAGCAGACAAATTGGACAGAACTACTGATTGTGTACCGCCCCTCCTTTGGCAAAAACATTACCTTCCCAAAGTTTAGGTGGAATAGCTGTAAATGGCCACTAAACAAGTCATGGAACATTGGTACTAGATCTCCTTTAATAATATGCCATCACTTCTTATAAAATTCTGCTGGTAAGCCATCCGGGCTAGGCGCCTTATTATTTTTAACTGTGATATTGCCTCAAACACCTCTTTCTGCTCGTCCACTGTCTTAGCTGTCAGATAATCTGCATTTAAAAATGTGGGTTCGGCCTTGAGATCAAGCTCATTTATAAGGTGTATAAGCCTGTCCTTTTCCACCTTATAGATTCTGCTTAAATTTTTAGCCCAACCCCTCAAGAACTGCCTCAAGTGCCTAATCTTATTTTGCCATCTCTCGATATTTGACCTCCCTCCTATGGCATTAGCCCATTCCAGAGCTATGATATCAATTAAGCCTTATCTCTCAAACTATGCTAGTTCGAAAGAGAAGACATTCTTGTTTCCCACATGTGGCGCCTCCCCAAAGTCAACAAGCAGCAAGGTGTGATCGGAGATCGCTTTCTACAACTACTCTTGGACTGTCACCAAAGGAAACTTCTGTTCCCATTCAATACTAGTGAGCACTCGATCCAACTTCTCGTATGTTGGATTTGGCAGATTGTTCGCCCAATTAAACTTTCTGTGTGAGAGTTCAATCTCTCTCAGATCTAGACTTTTGATAATTGTGTTGAACATAAATGACCATCTGCCATCGAAATTATCGTTATTATTTTTGTCTCTCCTCCTAATAATCTTAGAATCACCTCCGACCAGTATAGGTAGTCTCTCATCCCCACAATATATGCACAAGGTTTGCTAGGAGGTCTGGTTTGAGCTTCGGTTGAGCAGCTCCATATACTGCAACTAGCGGCCATTGGAACATATCAACCTTCGAGTGCACCCTGAATTTGACGGCAAAGTACCATAGCACTACATTTCGGACTTTTAGTGTCTCGCACTTGACCCCAAGTAAGATCCCATGGGATCTTCCTCTTGGAGCTAGACAGTGCCAATCAAAATCAACACCACCAGATAAGGTGACTAGAAATTATGATGTAAAATTATCCCTAATAGTATCAAGGCAATGAAGTCCAACTTATGTTCTAAAGACACTTCCGCTAGGAACCTACTTTTAGCCAAATCTGCCAGACCTGTGCTATTCCAAAAGATTCCTTTCATCTTTCATCATGAAATTTTTTTACAGTCCAAATTCTCGTACTTCTACGCACAACGGATGTAGGATATACCTTTCTCTTCCAAGTACGTTTTGGCTTATCCTGTCCAGCTACTCGGTCCATATAACCGAGATCAGTCCGCACACTCAAATCTGGCTAAAAAGGGGCCATATACCCTTAGAAACCATATCCGCATCCTCTTCCTATAACACAGAGGAGGGAACTAGATCCTCGCAAAGGCAATCAAGTGCCCTAACCCCTAACACATTAATGTCCGAATCATTCATAGGTTTTACCGCTGCTATATTGCCAATCATCTCCATAGCCCTCTCAGCCTCTAAGTCTAGCAAGTCATTAACCGATTTAGCAATTTCTTTCCCATTATTACCCAAACAAACACCCAATTTATTAGCATTGTGAATAATCTCATCATCGGAAAAAATGCAAAATTGAGCAACTTGTATTAAATGCCATACCTGAAGTGGCCTTGATGTCCCGAAGCTTGGCCGCACACATGGCACGTCCCAACTGCAGGTCGTCAGCATCTGGTTGAGCCTGAATCCGTGGGCTCACCCGTCTGTCCCTGAACATGGGGTCTGGTATCCCTACAAAGGCGATGATGTCGTCAGTGGTAGCCCCAGCTGGGCCAGGACCGCCTGCCTGGTGCCCGATTGTACATATCGCCACCGAGCCAGTTGGGGTGTGGTCTCCTGCCAGGTCCCCAACTGTATCCACCACCACCGAGACAGCAGGCTGCACCCTCACAATCGATTGCGTGCTCTGCTCGCACGGACTATGTGACGAGACCGTCTATAGGCACTGAACCTTGGAGGAAGAACCCTGTTAGCGTGAGCGGCTGCCTTCACCGAGGCACCTCCCCCACCGATCCTGGTGGGAGTCTGTGTCGGCGTTGACAGCAACGGACTAATGGGGCGTGACGAAGCCTCCTCCCAAGTGTCCCCAACCACTTCCGCCTAAAGTACTCGCTGCGGCACCGAGGGTAGCATGGGGGATGTGATCCGCACCACACCGGTATCCAGAACCAGCTGTCCCACTGCACCTGAAGAAGCCAGCGATGACAACGGCGATAGCTCCTACTGCGTCGGGTCATTCAACTCCGCCCTATGGCCCCAAAGGCAACTAGGAGCAGAAGACGCGTCGAATGAACTAATACGTATCCATAATTTATGAAGTATTCATGCCATTATATTGTCATTCTTGGGTGTTTTACAATCATTTTATAGCAACTTTATATCATTTTTTGGGACTAACCTAATGACATAGTGCCCAGTGCCAGTTGTTGTTTTTTCCTTGTTTTTTACATCGCATAAAATCAATACCAAACAGAGTCCAAACGTAGTGAAACTTTTTGGAGATTTTTTCTAGACCAGAAGACGCCTCGTGGGATAAACAAGTACCAGCGGGGAGCTCCGAGGAGAGCACAACCCACGAGGGTGCGCCTGGGGGCCCAGGCACGCCCAGGTGGGTTATGCCCACCTCGGTGGCCTCCCGCACCGCCTCTTTGCCCTATCAATTCCCAAATATTACAAAAACCCTCTGGGTAACCCTAGATCTGATGTTCCGCCACCGCAAGCCTCTATAGCCATCAGAAACCAATCTAGACCCCATTCTGGAACTCTGCCGGAGGGGGAAATCATCACTGGTGGCCATCTTCATCATCACGGCAGCCACCATGATGAGGAGGGAGTAGTCCACCCTCGGGGCTGAGGGTTTGTACCAGTAGCTATGTGTTTATCTCTCTCTCTCTCTCTCATGTTCTTGATGGCACGATCTTGATGTATCTGGGGCTTTGTTAATATAGTTGGATCATATGGTGTTTCCCCCTCTCTATCTTGTTGTGATGAATTGAGTTTTACCTTTGAGATTTCGTTTTATCGGATTGAATACTTTTATGGATTTTAGACTTGGTGCATGTCTTGCTATGAATACCCGTGGTGACAATGGGGTATCATATTGATTCACTTGATATGTGTTTTGGCATGAAACTCACGGATTCCCAAGGTGACATTGGGGTAATCTATGCAAAGGGGTTTATGCACATTCTCGTCTTTGTTTCTCTGGTAGAAATCTTAGGGCACTCTCTGAGGTTCTTTGTGTTGGATTGAGTATTATGAATCTGAAATTGTTTGATGCATATCGTATAATCAACTCACGGATACTCACGGTGACATTGGAGTATGTAGGTGACATTAGAGTTGGTTGATGTGTATCATATCGTGTTATTTAGTACAAATTCTTGGTTAGATCAATTCGAAAGAATAGCTTGGTGTTATTTTAGCACGAACTCTAGGATGGATTGATCGGAAAGAATAGCTTTGAGGTGGTTTCATACCCTACAAACAATTTCTTCTTATGTTCTCCGCTAGATAGCAACTTTGGAGTGATTCTTCATCACATGTTGAGGGATGGTTATATGATCTAATTATATTTGCATTGTTGAGAGATTGCACTAGCAAGAGTACGGACCCTCGGACTCATTTTTAAGCATTGTAATAACGTTTGTGCTCCGTTTTATCAATTGCTACCTTGCTATTTTTTATTGTTCTTATTACAAAAATCAATATCTACTATCATTACTACACTTGTAGCACCATCTCTTCGCCGAACTAGTGCACCTATTCAAATTACCATTGTATTTGGTGCATCGGGGACACAAGAGACTTTCTATTATTTGGTTGCAGGGTTGTTTGAGAGATACCATCATCATCCTATGCCTCCCATGGATTGATAAACCTTAGGTCATCCACTTGAGGGAAAATTGCTACTGTCCTACAAAACTCTGCACTTGGAGGCCCAGCACGAGTCTACAAGAATAAGTTGTGTAGTAGACATCAAGCTCTTTTCTGGCGCCATTGCCGTGGAGGTGAATGCTTGAAGGTATGTCTTTAGATCTTGCAATTGAATCTTTTAGTTTCTTGTTTTGTCACTAGTTTGGTTTGTAAAAAGAAAACTACAAAAAAACTAGAATTGAGGTTGCATCATTCATCTTTATAATGTCTTCCGTGAAAATGATGGAAATAAAAATTCTGCTCAGTTGTTAGAAGAAGAATGCTATAAAATGTTTGGCATATAATCGATAAACGATGTGCATGATTGCAATGTTGCTAGTATGAATTCTTTGAATATCCATGATGCTAATGATATGCAAAGCCATAGGCTTGGGGATGCTATATTTGATGAAGATGATATTTTTAGTCCCCCAAGATTTGATGTGCAAATTTGTTATAATGATTGAATGCCTCCTATTTATGATGATTATATTGATGAAAGTGGGTTTGGAAGAGTGTCAACTCTAGGTACTAATGATCCCATTATTTTGGAGGGTGTTGAATCTTTTCACAATATTGATAAATGTGGATTTGGAGAGTTCATGACTTTATTTAGTGATGAATCCACTATTTTGGAAGAGGTTTCACTTGATTATTATGACAAAAAAGTTTCTATCTATGATGATTATGGTGATGACATGTATGCTATAAAGAACAATGATAACCATGAAACTTGTCATCATGATTTTAATTTTCAATCACATGATAGCTATTTTGTTGAGTTTGCTCCCACTACTATTGATGAGAATAAATTTGCTTATGTGGAGAGTAATAAAATTTCTATGATTGTGGATCATGAAAAGAATGCTTTATGTGATAGTTATATTGTTGAATTCATTCATGATGTTACTGAAAATTATTATGAGAGGGGGACATGTGCTTTTACATATTGCAATAATATCATGTTTCCTCTCTATGTGTTGAAAATCTTGAAGTTGCACTTGTTTTGCCTTCCTATGCTAGTTGATTCTTGCTCCCAAAAGTTATTTGCTCACAAAATCCCTATGCATAGGAAGTGGGTAGACTTAAATGTGCTATTCATATGCTTCATGATGCTCTTTTTGTGTTGCAATTCTTATCTTTTATGCGAGCATCATTGAAATCATAATGCCTAGCTAAAAAGGCATTAAAGAAAAGCGCTTGTTGGGAGACAACCCAATATCTTTACCTACTATTTTTATGTTTTCACATGATTAAGCTACTGTATTAATCATGTTTTATAGATTTTTTTCAATAAAGTGCCAAGTAAATCCTTTGGGATTATGTTTGGTTATAGTTGATTTGATCTTGTTGGAAAACAGAAACTTTTGCGTCCAGTAAACAATTTTGAAAAATCACAGAAGTGACAAAACCTTCTGAATTTTTTACACAACACTGATATACAAATTCCCTATGTTGTCCTCATTTTTCAGAATTTTTGGAGTAGCATAAGTATGGTTCGAGTACAGATTACTACAGACGGTTCTGTTTTTGACAGATTCTGTTTTTTAATGCATAGTTTGCTTGTTATCTAGTTTCATTGACTTATATTACTCAATATAAATTGTGGAAATGATGACGTATAGTAGGCATTGTGTGAAAACAATTATGAATCTTGTTTTTTACAGTACCAAAGTGAATGATTTGTCTTTATCATAATAACCTATCTCACGAAGTTCCGTCAAGTTTTGTGTGATTGAAGTTTTCAAGTTTTGGGTGAGATATCGATATGAGGAGAATAAGGAGTGACAAGACCGTAATCTTGGGGATTCCCAAGGCACCCTCAAGGTAATATTCAAGGAAGATCCAATAAACTAAGCTTGGGGATGCCTCGGAAGGCATCCCCTCTTTCGTTTCCAACATTATCGGTAACCTCACTTGGAGCTATATTTTCATTCGTCACATGATATGTGTTTTGCTTGGAGCGTCATTTTCTTTTGTTAAGATTTGCTTGCTGTTATTTATAATAATGTTTTGTATATTTTACTTAAAAATTCCCTAGAAAATTCAGAATGTGATAAAATGTTGAAACTTTTTGCAAAATAAGCTATGATAAATTTTCTATAGTATGGTAAGTTTTCAGAATTTTTGGAATTAAAGAAGTATTGATACTCCTGCATTCTTTACAGAATGTACTGTTTTGGCAGGTTGCTGTTATGTTTGCATATGTTTTCTTGTTTAATGATTCTATTTGAGGATAGGAGTATTAAATATGCAGAGGCATTTAGTATGCAATGTTGAATAATAATTTTGGTGATTTTCTATAGTGGAGAATGATAAGGTTTTGCATTGATTTATACTAACTTATCTCATGTGTTCTTGTTTAGTTTTGTTTGGATGAAGTTTTTAAGATTTAGGAAACCCATGATATAAAAGGAATTAAGGAGACGCAAAAGCTCAAGCTTAGGGATGCCCAAGGCATCCCAAGATAATATTTCAAGAAGTCTCAAGCATCTAAGCTTGGGGATGCCCCGGTAGGCATCCCACATTTCTTCATCAACAATTATCGATTAGTCCCAGTTGAGCCTAAGTTTTTGCTTCTTCACATGATGTGTGCCATTCTTAGAATTTCATTTTATTTTGTTTTGCTTGTTGTCTTAATAAAATACTTGGAACTGAAACTTTTAAATAAGAGAGTGTCCTCAAATAGCTACCCATTTACATAACTACTCGCTTGATCATCACTTATATTTTTTGGAGTAGCTTGTCATTTACTCTTGTGCTTCATTTATATCCTATGAGTAAATTTTTGAATGAATTGAATATCAAGAACTTGAAATTATATGTTCATATCATGCCTAGTAGTAGCTTCACATTGGGTTTAGAAAGTGAAATCTTTTGAAGCTTGACAATCACAATATTGGTCATACAAGCAATTCATGAATGATTAGTATAAGGAAGAGAACTTTCACATATAAATATATTATCTTGGACATCTTCTATGATTGTGAATACCCATTAATTATTTTGAAACTTGAGCAAATTAGTTGAAGTTGGACAAGGAAGACAATGTAATGAGTTATGTTTGGGTATATTTGCATAGAAGTTATATTGTCATGGATCCTCCAACATGTGGTGTTTGCCTAGGATCTTTTGCTTGCCAAAAATTCGTACTAAGTAGAGATACTACTTGTGCATCCAAAACCCCCTTAAACCTAGTCTCTTGCCATGAGTGTCCACCATACCTACCTATGGATTGAATAAGATCCTTCAAGTAAGTTGTCATCGGTGCATAAAGCAATAAAAATTGCTCCTAACTATGTTTGATCTTTTATTGTAAGGGAAATTTAAGCATTGTACGAACTTGTGATGGAAAAGTAATAAAAGCGATGGACTGCATAAAAAAGGTTGCTATCATTAGGGGCAATATAACGTGACGTTCCTTTGCATTAAGAGCTTGGGCGTCCAAATAAAAAGCGCATGACAACCTCTACTTCCCTCTACGAAGGGCCTATCTTTTACTTTTTAGTATTTACTTTTATACAAGAGTCAATAGTATGCATTATCATTTCAACCTCAACTATTCTCTATTTGGCAAACATCATGTGGTGGGTAAATCTCTAGGCACATATGATCAGTCAAATATATTTGATCATGATTTATTATTGTTGACAATTATCTCTATGATAAATGAGTTGCGAGGCAAAATATTAAGCCCATATCTTTCTCTGTGTTCGATGGATGCCATTTATTCTAAGAATATGCTTTGAGTATCGAAGACAATATGATGATTGAGTATGTGGAGCTCTTACTTAGACTTTGTTGAATAAGTTGAATTGCAATTGTTTGGTGACTAAGTATATAGGTTGTTGAGTTTCAAGAGAATTCATTGTTTGAACCTTAACAAGTGAATTGGTTGCTACTTTAACATGAGAAGTTTTATAAGAAAGAATTGATGTTATGATGCTAGGAAAAGTGATTGAAATTATCATTGATCAAACTTATGCACTTTGCTAGCATTCACACTTCATAAATTATTTCTTTTATCATTTACCTACTCGAGGACGAGTAGGAATTAAGCTTGAGGGATGCTGATACGTCTCCAACGTATCCATAATTTATGAAGTATTCATGTCATTATATTATCATTCTTGGGTGTTTTACAATCATTTTATAGCAACTTTATATCATTTTTGGGGACTAAGCTATTGACCTAGTGCCCAGTGCCAGTTGTTGTTTTTTGCTTGTTTTTTATATCATAGAAAATCAATACCAAACAGAGTACAAATGCAGCAAAACTTTTTGGAGATATTTTTTGGACCAGAAGATATCCGGTGGGCCAAAGAAGTACCAGAGGGGAGCTCTAAGGAGAGCACAACCCACCCAGGCATGCCCAGGTGGGTTGTGTCCACCTCGATGGCCTCCCACACCGCCTCTTCGCCCTATAAATTCCCAAATATTCCAAAAACCCTCGGGGTAACCCTAGAGCAGACGTTCTGCCGCCGCAAACCTCTCTAGCCATCAGAAACAAATCTAGACCCCGTTCAGGCACTCTGCCAGAGGGGGAAATCATCACCGGTGGCCATCTTCATCATCTCGGCAGCCACCATGATGAGCAGGGAGTAGTCCACCCTCGGGGCTGAGGGTTTGTACCAGTAGCTATGTGTTTAATCTCTCTCTCTCTCATGTTCTTGATGGCACGATCTTGATGTATCGGGGGCTTTCTTAATATAGTTGGATCATATGGTGTTTCCCCCTCTCTATCTTGTTTTGATGAATTGAGTTTTCCCTTTGAGATTTCATTTTATCGGATTGAATACTTTTATGGATTTGAGAGCACTTGATGTATGTCTTGCTATGAATACCCATGGTGACAATGGGGTATCATATTGATTCACTTGATATGTGTTTTGGCACTCAACTCGCGGATTCCCGAGGTGACATTGGGGTAATTTATTGTCACATCCCTAGCTAGTCACTGCTTGTCATTGCATCATCATCTTGCATCATGTTTAAATTTCTGAGAAACTTGAAATGGGGATGATCAAACTCTAGCAGCAAATGGAATTCAAATAGGTTCAACTAAAATAAATTCCAAGAACCCAAAATGGTCTCAGAAAAATGTTCATGATTTTTGTAGATGCTGGAAATAGCAACCAGAGGTGATGCACATTTTTCCTAGCCATCTTGGATTTTACCTCAACACATATTTTATTTGATTGGGGCTCCAAAACATTGCTATAAATATTTTGACAGCTCCAAATATTCTGAGAAATATTGAGGGACACTGGATTAATTCAGAGAGTTCCCAAAAAAATATTTTCAGAATTATATAAAAATGATTTGGTGTTAAACTAAATCAAATCAGAGGCAAACAAATAGAAAAACAGAAACAAATAAAAGGAGAGCAAACTTACCTGGCGCTTACCTACAGCCAAGAGGTCAGCACTATGCAGCCCAGGAGCTGGCCCAGCCCACCACCAGTGCCAGTCGTCTTCAACCCAACGCCAGAAGGACGCTGGGCGCGTGCTCGTCGCACGCTGGCCACGCGCCGGGCCACCTCCTGCTACCTGTCGTTGCCTCGACGCCTTGGACGATGCCACGTCTTCCCCTGGACCGCCTCGTCCTCTCCCGTGCCTCTCTTCTCCTCTGCTCTCCTCCTCCCGCTGCTGCCGAGCACCTCGCAGCGCGCCGACGACCTCCACTGTGGCCACCGGCCACCCCATGCCTCGCCGACACGCCAAGAAGCTCCGCCTCGTTCCCCTCTTCCTCCTCACCGAGCCACATGGTGCCTGAAGCCCCTGGACGCCGCCAACACCGCCATTCCCCTTGTCGGTCGCCGTGGATCCTCGCCGTCGATTCAGGAGCTACCGGGCGTCCCCGACCTCGCTCTCGCGCTCATTGGACTCGCTGTGAGCCACTGCTCCGAACCCCTCTTCTCCCCCTCGCGTTCGCATGCTCTAGCCCCATCCCCCACCATGGCCGAGGCTTGCCGCCGCCGTGCCTCGTCGCCGCCGTGGCTGGAGCCGTTGAAGCTCGAAGCCGAGCACACCATCGCGCTCAACGCGTCTCCAGGAGCCCATAGCCAGCACCAGCTTCTCCCCACGTGCCCTCCTAGCTCCAACCCGATTAGGCCTTAGCTCCGGCCGCTGCTCGGCTCATCGCCGGCGTCGATTCCGGTGACCCCGTGACCTGCTGCTGCCTCCGCTAGATGCGCGGGAGCAAGGGCTATCAGCCGGTGCCCTTAGCACGTCCAACCGACGCCCACAGCGCGATTCCGGCGAGCCACCGCCGCACTGTGAGGTCGTCGAAGTCCAACTCCGGTGGCTGGTGATGTGGCACATCATTAGCCGCTGATGACCCCGCTAATTAACGCCCTCACTCACTGACATGTGGGCCCCGGCATGCTAACTAACCTAGCTTAGCACTTAAACTAACCTGAATTAGTTAATTAACTAACTGTGTGACTGACCAATGGGCCCCACACGTCAGGTTTGACCTGGACCGAGCCGTTGACCTGCTGACATACTGTGAGGTCATGTTGATGCAGTAAAGCATTTTCTGAATTTAAGTTTATTCAGAAAATTCCAGAAAATAGTATAAACTTCTAAAAATCATAGAAAATCAACCATAGCTCCAAATGAAATAATTTATATATGAAAAATTATCAGAAAAATTCAAGGAATCCATCTGTACCATTTCCATGCATGTTTGAGAAAGTTAAACTAACTGTTTAGGATGAAACAAGATTAGGGAAAATTTCATAATAGGTTTGGAGTTGGAATTTAATGTAGTTTTGAATTCCACTTCAATTAAAATGACTTTCTGTTGCATTAGCCCAAACACCGGCAAGTTGCCATGTCATGATCATACATCATATTGTTGCATTGCATTGATTGTGTTTCTTCCTTGTTTGTCGGTGTTTGTCCCCTCTTAGTAGACGTGGTTTCGACGATGTGATCGATGACACCGATGAAGAGCTATACTATCTTCAGAAGTGCCAGGCAAGCAAAAACCCATTGTTCATCCCAATACAATCCCACTCTCTCGCTCCTGCTCTCTTTTACTGCATTAGGACAACAACTTTTCAATTGTTACATGATGCGGTAGCTGAACCCCTTTCCTCTGCATGACCTATCATTGCCACAGTAAATAAATGAAACCCACTAGCATGAGTAGGAGCTGTCTGAGCCCTGATGTGCCTACTCATTCATGTTTGTTTGTCATGCCTGCTACTGCTTAGAGTTGAGCCAAGTCTGATTCATCGGGGATGAATTGGAATGTGGTGAACATGTCCTATCGTTGAGAGCTAAGTGTGTGAACACGATTTGGTAAAGGTAGCAGTGAGAGGCCATGTAGGAGTACATGGTGGGTTGTCTCATTGCAGCCGTTCTTTGGAACTGAGTTCTGTGTTTGTGATCCATGAACAGTTACTACCACACATTGGGTTCCGGTAACTCGACCCCTCTCGACTTATTAATCCACTCGATCTCTGTCCAGGAGTTGCAACTAGTTTCTGGTGTTTGTAGGTAGTGTTAGTAGTCTACCAAGTGGCACCCGGTACAGGTGGGCTTGGGACAGACTAGGCACAGTGGCCCAGTGTACCAAGTGGCACCCGGATGGTGGGCTTGGGAACCCTGTACACATCGTTTGGGGCCGTGAGCGACACCCTGGCCGGATCTCCTTGCGGATGGAACCCGAATAGGCGATAAACCTAGACGAGAGACTTGTGTGATTAGTCAGGTCGTGGCCGACTCCCTCGCCCGGCTTCCGCTTGAAGGTTGCCGAGGTACATGACGTGTACAGGGCGATAAGTGGCGAGAGCGTGTGTGAAGAAGTACACCCCTACAGGGTTATCTTTATCTATTCGAATAGCCGGATTCCTCGGATATGGAAACTTGGACCCCTTGCATATTTCATAGACAAGTGAAAGTGGATACTCTAAAACTCGCAAGATAAGCGTGAGTGCTATGGATGGCATTCTCGCAGGGAGACGGGAGCGGATCCATAGTGGTGTATTGGTATGGTGAATTTGTGGACTCGTGTGCGCCACCTCAAAAGAGTTACTTGCAGTCATAGTTCAGGATAGCCACCGAGTCAAAGCTGGCTTGCTGCAGTTAAACTCCACCACCCCCTTTGTTGATACCGATGCATATGTAGATAGTTCTGATGTAAGTCTTGCTGGGTACATTTGTACTCATGTTTGCTTAATTTATGTTTTTGTAGAGAGACTTCAGTCTCGCTAGTAGTTCCGTGTGGACTTCGACGTTTAGCTTGATACCTCAGCTACGATCTTGTGCCCTCGGCAGGATCTGGTAGATAGTCAGGCTTCTCAGCCTTCTTCATTTGTAGTTATCTGTACTCAGACAAGTTAAGCTTCCACATGTGCTTATTGCTTGTATGCTCTGTATGTTGGGTCATGAGACCCATGTTTGTAATATCTCGCTCCTCGGAGCCTAATGAATAAATACTTGAGTCGTAGGGTTATGTTGTGATGCCATGTTGTATTTACACATGTCGACCATATTGTGTGTATGATTGAAATGCTTGGTATGTGTGGGATCCGACAACATAGTTGTTTATCCTTGGTAGCCTCTCTTATGGGGAAATGTAGTCTTGTGCTTCCATGAGCCATAGTAGTCCGCTACAGCCCGGTTCACCGGAGTCCTGCTAGCCCAGCACTACTGCTCAAGACTCTTGACTGGCCGGCATGTGTTTTACTTCATCCCTGTGTCTGTCCCTTCGGGGAAATGTCACGCGGTGACATCCGGAGTCCTGCCTAGCCTGCTACAGCCCGGGTTACCGGAGTCCTGTTAGCCCAGTGCTACAGCCCGGATTCCATCGCTGCTGACCGACATGCTCGATGTTGATTCATGTATGCCTGTTCCTGTAAGTTAGTTCCACTTTGGGTTCACGATTAGTCATGTCGGCCCGGGTTCTCTGTCATATGGATGCTAGCGACACTATCATATACGTGAGCCAAAAGGCGCAAATGGTCTCGGGCCATGGTAAGGCTACACCCGTGGGAATACCATGCGTGAGGCCGCAAAGTAATATGAGGTGTTACAGGCTAGATCGGCGTGACTTAGAATTAGGGTCCTGACATTTATGCCTAGGGGTTGATGCACGTTCTCGTCTTTGTTTCTCAAGTAGAAATCTTGGGGCACTCTTTGAGGTTCTTTGTGTTGGATTGAGTATTATGAATCTGAAATTGTTTGATGCATATTTTATAATCAACTCACGAATACTCGCGATGACATTGGAGTATCTAGGTGACATTAGAGTTGGTTGATGTGTATGATATGGTGCTATTTTAGTATGAACTCTTGGTTATATCGATCGGAAAGAATAGTCTGGTGTTATTTTATTACCAACTCTAGGATGGATTGATTGGAAAGAATAACTTTAAGGTTGTTTCATACCCTACAAATAATTTCTTCTTATGTTCTCCGCTAGATAGGAACTTTGGAGTGATTCTTCATCGCACGTTGAGGGATGGTTATATGATCCAATTATATTATCATTGTTTAGAGATTGCACTAGTGAAAGTACGGACCATAGGCCTCATTTTTAAGCATTGCAATACCGTTTGTGCTCCATTTTTATCATTTGCTACCTTGTTGTTTTTTATTGTTCTTATGACTAAAATCAGTGTCTACTATCATTACTACACTTGTATCACCATCTCTTCGTCGAACTAGTGCACCTATACAAATTACTATTGTATTTGGTGTGTTGGGGACACAAGAGACTTTTATTATTTGGTTGCAGGGTTGTTTGAGAGAGACCATCTTCATCCTATGCCTCTCACGGATTGATAAACCTTAGGTCATCCACTTGAGGGAAAATTGCTACTATCCTGCAAAACTCTGCGCTTGGAGGCCCAACACGAGTCTACAAGAATAAGTTATGTAGTAGACATCAGGAACTGAACCTCGGAGTGTTTATCGGTGTTGATGGGGGTGCCGCCCCCTTGCCTGAAGTATCCACACCCGACTGACCATTTGACCTCTTTCCAACATCGCTGCCACTGTTATCCGCATGCTTATCCTTATTCCCACTACCATCATCACCCTCTTCCATGTCCACATCATTATTCGGATCCACCCCATCAAACAACGGGGGCCCATCAATCTCGACTTCAAGGTCATACATCATTCCCGCACAGGTCCATCGCACAATGTCCGGAACCAACTCAACATCAACGACACCGCATTCATGCCGACTTAGAGTGGACACGACCTCTCACTATTGCCGGCATTGAAGCGGCGGGCCGGCCAAGAGCGGCAAGAAGTCATATATTGCCAAATGTAGTCTAGAGTGGCCAACACTGATGCCCACACCGCATCCTGTATATGTGGACGGATGTCATGTCTTTTTAAAAATTAGCGTTGGAGATTCCCTAAAATAACAGATCAGTCATGGAATGTATAGAGACCTTCACATTGCCTATGATTTCTCCTCTTGCTCCGAGGGAAGAAGAGCACGACGTGACGAGGGTAGATCTCCTTGAAACAAGAAACCTTTGCATGTTGAGCAATAAAACAACACTCACAAGTGATACTAAATAAAGAATTATTTGGTCAACAACGATAGCTTCTGATCATGCTGCATGAGCTCGATCCCATAAACGACAAAAGTGGAGGCGGAAAACCAAGACCCACGTGAACCACTTTGCGCCTAAACCAACGAAGGGTAGACACAGCCCCAAAGTCCAAAGTAAATGCCCCCCTGGTTGTCTCGTTTCGTCTCACATGCAGGAAGGAAGGACGCAGCATACCGGCCAAATCATGCGCCGTGCACGTGACAACGTCGACGTAACTGGCGCCCTTCTCTCCATTCGGACAATAAGAGCAACTCCAACAGGGCGACCCATTTCGTCCCCTGGCATCCATTTGGGTCGGCGCGGACACAAAAGTCGACCCAACGCGCCGACCCAAACGGACGTGCATTCGCTTTTTGTCCGTGGGCGACCCATTCCCGGCCCATTTTTTAGCCGGATTTGCGTCGGCGCGGACATGAGATGAACACGCGTGCACACGCCTTCTCCTCCCTTGGGCCCGCTGGTCAGTGGCACATTGGCCTCCCCCATTCCAATAGCAACCCTTCCCCACCTCCTTCGTCACTGACGCTGCCAACCATTTTTCCGGTGACTCTGCCAGCTGTCGGCGCCGCAACATCCGCTCAGCAACGCCGCCAAACTCCCACGTCGCGTGCCACCGCCGTCTTGCTGCCGGGGAGCCGACTGCTTCCCACTCCCGCTCCCCCCACCCCCCAACACAGCCGCCACCGCGACCAAGAATCCGCCCCGCTGCCCCCGCCAGATCCTCATGGGCACGCTCGTCAAACGCAGGCCCACTCGTCGAGCACTGGCAGGGCAGCTAGCTGGTCCGTGCACGCCGCGACTCCCTTCACCGGTCGTCTCCTTCGTCGACGCCCGCAAGCTGTTCGACAGTTTGTCAAGGTACAAAATGGACTCCACCGACGAGTTCTTTTTTCACAATTTCCTTTGCGACTCTGATGATTCGTCGTCCTATGACGAGGAGGAGATATTGGCTGTCGTGTTGGTCCATCACCACCTCAACAGCCAGCGGCCGTTGTTCCGTGGCTCCATTCCAGGCCACCTTCCGGCATTGAATCGCAACCGAGAGAGTGGGCTTTTCCTTCTTTGGAAGGACTACTTTGATACAACAAATCCGTTGTTCGAACATCAAAACTTTCGCCGTTGTTTCCGTATAAGTAGGCATCTTTTCAACCGTATTAGAGAGGGGGTGGTCGGCTATGATGACTATTTCGAGTGCAAAGAGGATGTCGTTGGCAAGATTGGTTTCTCCACTTATCAGAAATGCACTGCTGCCATCCAAATGCTTGCATACGGAGTGCCCGATGATCTCATTGACGAGTACGTCCGTATGAGCGAGTCTACATGCCTAGAATCCCTCTATAAGTTCTGCAAGGCTGTTATTGTTGTGTTTGGCCCTGAGTACTTGAGAGAGCCGACTCCTGAAGATGCAACCCGTTTTTTGGTGATGAATGCCAGCAAGGGCTTCCCAGGGATGCTTGGCAGTATAGACTGCATGCACTGGGAGTGGAAGAACTGCCATTCTTCTTGGCAAGGGCAGTATAAGGGCCATGTCAAGGCTTGCACTGTCATACTAGAGGTCGTGGCGTCTCAAGATCTCTGGATCTGGCACTCTTTCTTTGGCATTCCCGGATCACACAACGATATCAACGTGCTTCAATGCTTGCCGGTGTTTGCTAGGCTTGCCGAAGGCAACAACCCATCGGTGAACTTTACTATCAACGGCCAAAACTACGACAAATGATACTACCTGGGCGACGGTATCTATCCTCAGTGGACCACTATTGTCAAGACAATCCCCAACCCTGTCGGAGAGAAGAGGAAAATATTTGCCCAAGAGCAAGAGAGTGCTAGGAAGGATGTCGAGCGTGCCTTTAGTGTTTTGCAATCTCGATGGGGCATCGTTTGGTATCCTGCTAATACCTGGAGCACCCAGAAACTATGGGAGGTGGGACTGCTTGTGTGACCATGCACAATATGATCCTAGAAGACGAGTGCCCGGAACGTCTGTACGATCAAGAGTTTCAGTTTCAGGGTGAGAATGTTGTGCCTGAGCATGGAGGAGCGGCAACGTTTGAACAGTTCACCCAATTTCGTCATGACATGCGCGATTGGGAAACTCACATGCAACTGCAAAATGATTTGGTTGAGCATATGTGGGCTCATGTTGGCAACCAATAGATGTATCTTCTTTTATTTATCTTGCAAAACTATGTGAGACATTTTTATTTTTATTCGGCTTGTAAAACTATGCTAATTTATTTGGTTCAAACTATGTTATTTGACTATTGTTATGCAAAATCAATGCAAAAGTGAGCTATTTGTTCAAATATGGCGGCCATCCCGGCACATATTGGTCGGCGCGTTGGGCACGCTGCCGACCCATATCTAAAACAGGGCAGATGCCAAGTGGGCGGCCGACCCAAACGGAGAAAAATGGGACGAAATCGCCGTCCGTTTGGGTCGGCCCGTTGGAGTTGCTCTAACGGCCTTTATTACCAGACATGGAGAAACAAAGAATAATCAAAATGAAATCCCCAATGCGGCAGCGTCAGCGGAGCCTCCAAATGGCGTGGCAGGGCCGTAATTAGCGCCCTCTGCCCTGACCATTTCCATTTGCGCGCGTATCCCACTACGCGCCTCCCTCACGTCATCGCTGTCACCCTCACGCGTCCTCCTCCCCGCCTTCCTCACTGCCCCATTCACTTCCCAACCGAGCTCCATTAATGGCGTCTCCCCTCATTTAGCCATCACATCATATCATGGTACCAGGACGACCAGCTGGGGCACCACTCGGAACCCGGCGCCACTAGCTCCTTCAGGTCGATGTCCTCAGAGCGGGAGTTGGGCTGCTCGAGCCACCCGCGCCACATGGGCTACCAACCCAAGCACGGCGGCAGCGCCTCCGGGGCCGCGGGTGGTGAAGGTGGAGGTGCCGTTGCCGGTGACCACCTCCCGCGCCTGCACAGCCCCCGCATCGGTGGTGGCGGGTACATGACCCGCCGCACGAACTCCTTCAAGCGTTGCCCCTGCGGCGAGATCGAGCTCCCGATTAGCGGCTCCCCGCGCTCTCCATGGACCGACAGACTGGGCAGCCCACCCAAGCATGTGACGGAGGCCTCCTCCTCCAGCGCCTCCCCCCAGCGGCCTCCACCACCACCACCAGCTCCGGTTCCGCCTCTTCAAGCGCCCGGGCTGAGTCTCCCATGTAGTTGCGCACTCTAATTTTGTGCATGGCACACGGACCTGGATGCTAAATGGCTTTTGGCAATGCTATCAAGCTTCGAGCATTTGTTTACACAATTGACGTATACAAATAATTTTCCAGCGACATGAAATTGTACAATGCTCTGAAGCTTTCAGCTTTTCTTTCGTGTGTCTTGCCAGCTGAAAGGTTGTCTCGTTACAATATCAATCAAAATACTAGAAAGGAAACTAACATCCATTCTCTTTCGGAAAAAGAAAAAAAAACTAACTTCCTTGCTAATGCATCTCAATGATTAGCAGATCAGAACTAATATTTACATCACAATTGAAGACAAAGTTGTGAGAAGGTGTTAAATTAAAATTGATCCATGGTTTCATTGGCAGCAACTTCCCCCAGCTCTGTCTAAATCAACATGGCATGTTGGGAAAAAAGTAGCTGTTAGGAGCATGTAACTTTCCGATCATTTTGTGTAGTTCCACTAAAATAGAGCTGAGCATCCATGTTCCAAAGATATTAAATGTGATTACAATAATAGGGGACTATAGTTGAAACAATAAACATATAGATAGAAGTCGGTCACCTTTGCAGTCTCTCTTAAGACTAACTACTTGGAGAAGATTAAGCAAATAGTTGGAGAAGATCAAGCTCGGAGTTGGATGAGGAGGATAGAGCAAAACCAATCTCCCTTTGTGCAGTCGCACTAAAATGTAGAGTCGTTGTCCGTGTGACATTTTAGTAGAACTGCACAAAACACTCTTAAGAAAAAAGTGATTTGTGCAGTTCACCAAAAGGTCACAATAGCAATGAGGTGAAATCGATAGCCCTACTTGCAAAAAAGAGGTAGAGAGGAAACAATTGCTGGCCAATAACAGTTGATGACACATAAGACAACAAAAAGAAGCATATGCTTTATCCTAAGGGAAGATAACAACACGGTTGTTTATCTAAAACAGTGTGAGGACGAGATTGCAATATGGAAAGTACGCTGGACGAGCTACATTTTGGGAAAAGAACTAGGGAAGATCCACATGCAAGATTTTCCACATGCAGCGATGTGGGAAGATGGGTAGTGGAGCAAGGCCGGAGGGGAGGAAGCTGTACCTGGGGGTTGTCGGGATGTAACTAGGAGGGTGACGGCGGGCGGGATCTGCCCATACTATGGCAGCGAGCAAGTGGTGAAGGCCCTACCGCGCCAGAGCTTTTGGTCAGAGAGAACATCGGGTACCACAGATCGGGACGTGCTTCCTTGACGGCTTCGAACGAAGAAACAATGCACATCATCCCTTCCTGTCGGTGGAAGGGATGCAGCCGGATCAGTGGCCAAT
Organism: Triticum aestivum; assembly: GCF_018294505.1. Lineage (NCBI taxonomy): Eukaryota > Viridiplantae > Streptophyta > Magnoliopsida > Poales > Poaceae > Triticum > Triticum aestivum. The sequence continues at coordinate 422,454,888 of NC_057806.1, read as the reverse complement.
GATGAGAGAAAGAGGCCATTGCCGCCTTGTGTGAGATAGTGTGGCGAGAGACAAACCCCGGTAGGCAGGCTCCATAGTATATAGTGGAGCGGATTTCTTTTTTATCGATGACAATCATTTTATATTCTGTATGTGCCAGCCATTGAGGAATATTGTTGGGGAACATACTATGCAATTTCAAAAAATATCCTACACTCGCGCAAGATCTATCTAAGGGATGCATAGCAACAATAGGGGAAGAGTGTGTCCATGTACCCTCATAGACCAAAAGCGGAAGCGTTTGACAACGCGGTTGATGTAGTTGAACTTCTTCTCATTCCGACTGATCAAGCATCGAACGTACGGCACCTCCGAGTTATGCACACGTTCAGCTCGATGACGTCCCTTGAACTCTTGATCCAGTAAAGTGTCGATGGAGAGTTTCGTCAGCACGACGACGTGGTGATGGTGATGGTGAAGTGATCCGCGCAGGGCTTCACCTAAGCACTATGACAATATGACCGGAGGCGTAAACTGTGGAGTGGGGGCACCGCACACAGCTAGGAATCAATGTTGTGTGTTCTAGCGGTGCCCCCCCCCCCACGTATATATAGGTGGGAGAGGGAGGGGAGCAGCAAGGGGTGCCCCAAGTAGGAAGGATCCTACTTGGGCGCCTCCTCCAAGTCGGCCTCCCCCCTTCCATATGCAACAGAGGGGAAAGGAAAGAGAGGCGGAGGGGAAGGAAAGGGGAAGGCCGGATCCTCCCCTTTCCTTCCCCCTTCCCTCCTTTCCTATTCCTCATATTTCGGCCTATAGGGGGCGCACCAGCCCCTTAGGGGCTGGTCTGTCCCTCTCTTGGCCCATTAGGCCCATATAGTTTGCCGGGGGTCGCCCGGAACCCCTTTCGGTGACCCGATAAGTACCCGATACCCCCGGAACAATTCTGGTGTCCGAATACTATCATCCTATATATGAATATTTACCTCTTGACCATTTTGAGACTCCTCATCAAGTCCGTGATATCATCTAGGACTCTGAACAAGATTCGGTCACCAAATCACATAACTCATATAATACAAAATCGTCATTGAACGTTAAGCGTGCGGACCCTACGGATTCGAGAACTATGTAGACATGACCGAGACACCTCTCCGGTCAATAACCAACAGAGGAACCTGGATGCTCATATTGGTTCCTACATATTCTACGAAGATCTTTATCGGTCGTATCGTAAAGACAACATACGTTATTCCCTTTGTCATCAGTATGTTACTTGCCCGAGATTCGATCATCGGTATCTTCATACCTAGTTCAATCTCATTACCGGAAAGTCTCCTTACTCGTTCTGTAATGCATCATCCCACAACTAACTCATTAGTCACATTGCTTGCAAGGCTTATCACGAGGTGCATTACCGAGAGGGCCCAGAGATACCCCTCCGATACTCAGAGTGACAAATCCTAATCTCGATCTATGCCAACCCAACAAACACCTTCGGAGATACCTGTAGAGCATCTTTATAATCACCCAGTTATGTTGTGAGATTTGATAGCACACAAGGTATTCCGCCGATATCCGGGAGTTGCATAATCTCATAGTCGAAGGAATATGTATTTTACATGAAGAAAGCAATAGAAGTAAAACTTAATGATCATTATACTAAGCTAATGGATGGGTCTTGTCCATCACATCATTCTCCTAATGATGTGATCCCGTTCATCAAATGACAACACATGTCTATGGCTAGGAAACTTAACCATCTTTGATTAACGAGCTAGTCTAGTAGAGGCTTACAAGGGACACAGTGTTTTGTGTATGTATCCACACATGTATCAAGTTTCCGGCTAATACAATCCTAGCATGAATAGTAAACATTTATCATGATATAAGTAAATATAAGTAACAACTTTATTATTCCTCTAGGGCATATTTCCTTCAGTCTTCCACTTGCACTAGAGTCAATAATCTATATTACATTGCCATGATTCTAACACCCATGGAGTCTTGGTGCTGATCATGTTTTGCTCGTGGAAGAGACTTAGTCAATGAGTGTACCACATTCAGATCCGTATGTATTTTGCAAATCTTTGTGTCTCCCTCCTTGACTTGATCACGGATGGAGTTGAAGCGTCTCTTGATGTGTTTGGTTCTTTTATGAAATCTGGATTCCTTCGCCAAGGCAATTGCTCCAGTATTGTCACAAAATATTTTCATTAGACCCGATGCACTAGGTATTACACCTAGATTGGATATGAACTCCTTCATCTAGACTCCTTCATTTGCTGCTTCTGAAGCAGCTATGTACTCCGCTTCACACATAGATCCCGCCATGATGCTTTGCTTGGAATTGCACCAACTGAAAGCTCCACCATCCAATATAAATATGTATGCGGTTTGTGACTTAGACCCATTCGGACCAGTGTCAAAGCTAGCATCGACGTAACCATTTACGACTAGCCCTTTGTCACCTCCATAAATGAGAAACATATCCTTACTTCAGGATGTTCTTGACCGATGTCCAGTGATCCACCCCTGGCTTACTTTGGTACCTCCCTGCTAGACTTATAGAAAGGCACACATCAGGTCTGGTACACAACATAGCATACATGATAGATCCTATGGCTGAGGCATAGGGAATGACTTTCATTTTCTCTCTATCTTCTGCAGTGGTCGGGCATTGAGTCTGACTCAACTTCACACCTTATAACACATGCAAGAACCCTTTCTTTGACTAGTCCATTTTGAACTTCTTCAAAACTTTATCAATGTATGTGCTCATGTAAAGTCCAATTAAGTGTCTTGATCTATCTCTATACATCTTGATGCCCAATATATAAGCAGCTTCACCGAGGTCTTTCATTGAAAAACTCTTATTCAGGTATCCTTTTACGCTATCTAGAAATTCTATATCATTTCCAATCAACAATATGTCATCCACATATAATATTAGAAATGCTACAGAGCTCCCACTCACTTTCTTTTAAATACAGGCTTCTCTGAAAGTCTGTATAAAACCATATGCTTTGATCACACTATCAAAGCGTATATTCCAACTCCGAGATGCTTGCACCTGTCCATAAATAGAGCGCTGGAGCTTGCAAACTTTGTTAGCACCTTTAGGATTGACACAACCTTCTGGTTGCATCATATACAACTCTTCTTTGAGAAATCCATGAAGGAATGCAGTTTTGGCATCCATTTGCCAGATTTCATAATCATAAAATGCGGCAATTGCTAACATGATTTGGATAGACTTAAGCATCACTACGGGTGAGAAAATCTCATCGTAGTCAACTCCTTTAACTTGTCAAAAACCTTTCGCAACAAGTCAAACTTTGTAGACAGTAACATTACCATCAGCATCAGTCTTCTTCTTGAAGATCCATTTATTCTCTATGGCTTGCCGATCATCGGGCAAGTCAACCAAAGTCCACACTTTGTTCTCATACATGGATCATATCTAAGATTTCATGGCCTCAGGCCATTTATCGGAATTTGGGCTCATCATCGCTTCCTGGTAGTTCGTAGGTTCGTCATGGTCTAGTAACATGACTTCTAGAACTGGATTACCATACCACTTAGGTGTGGAACGTGCTCTGGTTGACCTACGAGGTTCGGTAGTAACTTGATCTAAAGTTTCATGATCATTATCATTAGCTTCCTGTCTAATTGGTGTAGGCATCACTGGAACTGATTTCTGTGATGAGCTACTTTCCAATTCGAGAGAAGGTAAAATGACCTCATCAAGTTCTACTTTCCTCCCACTCACTTCTTTCGAGAGAAACTCCTTCTCTAGAAAGGATCCATTCTTAGCAAAAAAAAGATCTTGCCTTCGGATCTGTGATAGAAGGTGTACCTAATAGTTTGTTTTGGGTATATTATGAAGATGCACTTCTCCGATTTGGGTTTGAGCTTATCAGGCTGAAGTTTTTTCACATAAGCATCGTAACCCCAAACTTTAAGAAACGACAGCTTAGGTTTCTTGCCAAACCACAGTTCATACGGTGTCATCTCAACGGATTTAGATGGTGCCCTATTTAAAGTGAATGCAGATGTCTCTAATGCATAACCACAGAATGATAGTGGTAAATCAAAAGAGACATCATAGATTGCACTATATCTAATAAAGTACGGTTATGATGTTCGGACACACCATTACGCTGTGGTGTTCTAGGTGGCGTGAGTTGTGAAACTATTCCACATTGTTTTAAATGAAGGCCAAACTCGTAACTCAAATATTCGCCTCCGCGATCATATCATAGAAACTTTATTTTCTTGTTACGATGATTCTCCACTTCACTCTGAAATTCTTTGAACTATTCAAATGTTTCAGACTTGTGTTTCATTAAGTACATATACCCATATCTGCTCAAATCATCTGTGAAGGTCAAAAAATAATGATACTCGCCGCGAGCCTCAACACTTATCGAACCGCATACATCAGTATGTATTATTTCCAATAAGTTAGTGGCTTGCTCCATTGTTCCGGAGAACGGAGTTTTAGTCATCTTGCCCATTGATACGTCTCCGTCGTATCTACTTTTCCAAACACTTTTGCCCTTGTTTTGGACTCTAACTTGCATGATTTGAATGGAACTAACCTGGACTAACGCTGTTTTCAGCAGAATTACCATGGTGTTATTTATGTGCAGAAACAAAAGTTCTCAGACTGACTTGAAACTTCACGGAACAACTTTTCGAAAATAATAAAAAAATGCTTGCAAAAGATGAAGGCCAGGGGGCCCACCACCTGTCCACGAGGGTGCCCCCCTACCTTGTGGGCCCCTGGAGCTCCTTCGACCTCAACTCCAACTCTATATATTTGGTTTCAGGGAGAAAAAAATCAGAGAGAAGAATTCATCGCGTTTTACGATACGAAGCCGCCGCCAAGCCCTAAATCCTCTCGGGAGGGCTGATCTGGAGTCCGTTCGGGGCTCCGGGGAGGGGAATACATTGCCATCGTCATCATCAACCATCCTCCATCACCAATTTCATGATGCTCACCGCCGTGCGTGAGTAATTCCATCGTAGGCTTGCTGGACGGTGATGGGTTGGATAAGATTTATCATGTAATTGAGTTAGTTTGTTAGGGTTTGATCCCTAGTATCCACTATGTTCTGAGATTGTTGTTGCTATGACTTTGCTATGCTTAATGCTTGTCACTAGGGCCCGAGTGCCATGATTTCAGATCTGAACCTATTATGTTTTCATCAATATATGAGAGTTCTTGATCCTATCTTGCAAGTCTATAGTCACCTATTATGTGTTATGATCCGTTAACCCCGAAGTGATAATAATCGGGATACTTACCGGTGATGACCATAGTTTGAGGAGTTCATGTATTCACTATGTGTTAATGCTTTGTTCCGGTACTCTATTAAAAGGAGGCCTTAATATCCCTTAGTTTCCATTAGGACCCCGCTGCCATGGGAGGGTAGGACAAAAGATGTCATGCAAGTTCTTTTCCATAAGCACGTATGACTATATTCGGAATACATGCCTACATTACATTGATGAACTGGAGCTAGTTCTGTGTCACCCTAGGTTATGATTGTTACATGTTGAACCACATCTGGCATAATTCTCCATCACCGATCCATTGCCTATGAGCTTTCCATATATTGTTCTTTGCTTATTTACTTTTCCGTTTCTATTGCTACCATCACTACAAAATACCAAAAACATTACTTTTACTACTGTTACCTTTTGCTACCGTTAACACTACTATCATATTACTTTGCTACTAAATACTTTGCTGCAGATATTAAGTTTCCAGGTGTGGTTGAATTGACAACTCAGCTGCTAATACTTGAGAATATTCTTTGGCTCCCCTTGTGAAGAGTCAATAAATTTCAGTTGAATACTCTACCCTCGAAAACTGTTGTGATCCCCTATACTTGTGGGTTATCAAGACTATTTTCTGGCGCCATTGCAGGGGAGCATAGCTCTATTCTTTGAGTCACTTGGGATATATATCTGCTTATTATGATGAAGAACTTGAGAGATCCAAAAACCAAGATTTATCCCTCAACTACGAGGGGAGGTAAGGAACTGACATCTAGCTCTGCACTTGATTCACCTTCTGTTTTGAGTAAGCTTGCGACACCTAAACCTGCTTCTGCTATTCGTTCTGATATGTCACATGTTATTGATGATGCCACTTCTGCTATGCATGATACTTATGATGAAACTACTTCTATGCTTGATACTATTGTGCCAGTTGGTGAATTTCTTGATGAACAACTTTCTAGGGCTAGAGAGAATGGAAACATTGAATCTGATAATACTGATGAAAGTGATGATGAAGACTCACATGTTATTCCTAAGGGTTATGTTTTTGATAAAGAAGCTTCTTTAGCTATTTTTGCCTGCAAAGATAGATATGAACTCAAGAGGTTATTGGCTAAGTGGAATAAGCAATCTCTAAATGCTAGGATGAAACCTGACCCTGCTTTTGCTACTTCACCTATCTGTGTTACTGATAAGGATTATGAATTCTCTATTAGTCCTGACATAATTACTTTGGTTGAATCTGATCCTTTTCATGGCTATGAATCTAAAACTTTTGTGGCACATCTTACTAAATTAAATGATATAGCCACCCTGTTCACTACTGATGAGAGAACCCGTTACTTTTATATCCTTAAAATATTTCCGTTCTCATTAAAGGGTGATGCTAAGATATGGTTTAATTCTCTTGATCCTGGTTGTGTGCGTAGTCCCCAGGATATGATTTATTACTTCTCTGCTAAATATTTACCTGCTCATAAGAAACAAGCTGCTTTAAGGGATATATATAATTTTGTTCAAATTGAAGAAGAGAGTCTCCCACAAGCTTGGGGGAGGCTTCTCCAATTACTTAATGCTTTGCCTAATCATCCTCTTAAGAAAAATGAAATACTTGATATCTTTTATAATGGACTAACCGATGCCTCCAGAGATTACCTGGATAGTTGTGCTAGTTCTGTTTTCAAGGAAAGAACGCCGGATGAAGCTGAAATTCTATTGAATAATATGCTGACAAATGAAAATAATTGGGCACTTCCTGAGCCAGTTCCTAAGCCTATTCCTAAACCAACTCCGAAGAAGAGGGGTATTCTATTTCTCAGTCCTGAAGATATGCAAGAGGTAAAGAAATCTATGAAAGAAAAAGGTATTAAAGCTGAAGATGTTAAGAATTTAACTCGTATTGAAGAAATACATGGTCTTAATTTACCGCCTGTTGAAGAAACATATGATCTTAATCCTTTACCTATTGAAGAAACTCATGGTCTTGATAACTCGACACAGGTAGTAAAGGTAAATTCTCTCTATAGATATGATAAAGCTGAAATCCCATTTACTAAGTTTGCTACCCATGCTTAGATGAGTTTGATAAATTTATGGCTAAGCAAGAAGACTTTAATGCTTATTTTGGTAGAGAATTGAAATACAATTCAAATATGCTTGAACACTTGGGTGATTATATGGCTAATGTTAAAAGTGAACTTAAACTTATTAGTAAACATGCTTCTATGGTTACCACTCAAGTAGAACAAGTACTTAAAGCTCAAAATGATTTGCTCAATGAATTGAATAGTAAGAATAATGATAATGATGTTAGAGTTATGACTAGAGGTGGTAAAGTGAATCAGGAACCTTTGTATCCTGAAGGCCACCCTAAGAGAATTGAGCAAGATTCTCAGAGAAATAATATAGATGCACCTAGTCCTTCTAAAAGGACGAAAAAGAAAAATGATAGGACTTTGCATGCTTCTAGTGAACCTATTACTGAAACACCTGAGAATCCAAATGATATTTCTATCTCTGATGCTGAAACTCAATCTGGTAATGAACCTGAAACTAGTGATAATGTTAATGATAATGTTCATGATGATGCTCAACCTAGTAATGACAATGATATAGAAATTGACCCTGCTGTTGATCTTGATAACCCACAATCAAAGAATCAACGTTATGATAAGAAAGACTTTGTTGCTAGGAAAAATGGTAAGGAAAGAGAGCCTTGGGTTCAGAAACCCCTTTTTCCTCCCAAACCATCCAAGAAAAAGGATGATGAGGATTTTGAGCGCTTTGCTGAAATGATTAGACCTATCTTTTTGCGTATGTGATTAACTGATATGCTCAAAACCAATCCTTATGCTAAGTACATGAAAGATATTATTATAAATAAAAGAAAGATACCGGAAGCTGAAATTTCCACCATGCTTGCTAATTATACTTTTAAGGGTGGAATACCAAAGAAACTTGGAGATCCCGGTGTACCAACTATACCATGCTCCATTAAACGAAACTATGTTAAAACTGCTTTATGTGATCTCGGAGCCGGTGTTAGTGTTATGCCTCTCTCTTTATATCATAGACTTGATTTGAATAAGTTGACACCTACTGAAATATCTTTGCAAATGGCTGATAAATCAACTGATATACCTATCGGTATTTGTGAGGATGTGCCTGTTGTAGTTGCAAACGTTACTATTTTAACGGACTTTGTTATTCTTGATATTCCCGAGGACGATAGTATGTCTATTATCATTGGAAGACCCTTTTTGAATACTGCAGGGGCTGTTATTGATTGCACTAAAGGCAATTCAACTTTCATGTTAATGGTAATGAGCATACGGTACACTTTCCGAGGAAACAACCTCAAGTTCATAGTATCAACTCTATTGGAAAAATTCCATCGATTATATTTGGAGGTTTTGAATTTCTTCTTCCTACTGTCAATAAGAAATATGATATTCTTATTATTGGGGATGTGCATATCCCCATTGAGGTAACATAGTGTTATTCGAAATTTCTCCGGTTCCATGTTTTTCGGAATGAGTTCGTTAACAAGACTTGATCAACCTTGTTAGTGGAATCCTTTTGATGATCATGAGAAGGATGAAACTAGAAGGCACAACCTTCTGTACCCCACTTTTAGTTTCTGTTATTTATATTAAATAAAATAAAAATAGTATTTTTCTGTCTGTTATCTGATTATCCGTGCAATATAAAAATACCCAGAAAATAAAAGTTCTCCAAATGCCCTGAAATTTAAATATGATTTTTTCTAGAATATTTGAGAATATTTGGCACTGAGAACACAGCAGGGGGCTCATCCACCTGGCCATGAGGGTGGAGGGCACGCCCTACCCCCTAGGCGCGCCCCCTGCCTCATGGGCCCACGGTGGCCCTCCTCCACTTATTCCTGCACCCACACACTTCTTCTTCCCACAAACACGAATATCCAGCTCAAGCACGAATTCTAGCTCATTTTGCTACCATTTTCGATCTCCTTGCTCAAAGCACGTCTCACAAAACTGCTTGGGGGGATTGTTCCTTGGTATGTGACTCCTCCATTGGTCCAATTAGTTTTTGTTCTAGTTCTTTATTCATTGAATATTTTTGCTGCTTAGGTGACCCTGTTCTTGAGCTTGCATGTCAAATTTATATGGTTCCAAGTAGTTTTGATCCATGATATAGGCTCTAGGCACTTGTAGGAGTTGTTGCTATCAATTTTGTTGAGCTTGGTTCACTTTTATTTTGAAGTTACTAAAAATTTCAGAATTTTTCACAAAATAATGAAGAGACTTTTGAGGGGCTCATCGAGCCGAAGCTCGTAGGAAAAGGCACCGAAGCCCAAGTATAATTTGCCTCACACCGCGGAGGTTCGGTCGTGTGAATGGCCTTCCAACGATTTCTTGAGAGCAGCCGGGATTTATGAAGATTTTTATGAATTGGCTAAGAATGCGGGCCTCACCGCTTTCCTCCACGACCAACGCGATCAGTATCTGTTAGTCACAAATATTTTTGTGCAAAACTTTTATTTCCATTCTAGGAGCTCACCACCTACGGTGGAGTTTTATTTATATGATGAGCATAAGGAGATGTCACTTTATGATTTTTGTCGGGTTTGTTTGGTCCCTTTCGAGGGCACGACAGAGGAACCACATCGCAGCAATGTGGATGGGTTTATTGATATCATCATTGTAGGGGAAACAAGGAAGGTTTCCGATGCACGAATCACTAGCATACATTTTCCCGTTTTCCGCTATTTTGCATTATTTGCTAGTCATTGTTTAATTGGTCGCGGAAACTGTGGAAACCTTAGTGTTCCTGATATTATTATTTTGCTCCGCAGTTTATTCAGTGATAACTCTATTAGTATGGGCGGCATTATTGCTAAACGGTTAAGTCTGAACCATACAAAGGGCCCCATCTTTGGAGGCATATATGCTTCTTGCCTAGCTGCACATTTTAACATACCTATTAGGCATTATGAGAAGGAAGAAATAGTGTTTCCTCGTGTTTATTTAGATTATAAGAGTATGGTGGCACACAATTTTATTGTTAAGAATAGGGAAGGGGAGCTTAAATACAAATTGTTCTTTGATAAACATCATCCTGAGACTATTACCCTTCATGCTCCTTCCTTGTTTGATTTATCTACAAGCCAGTACCTTGTTCCGTTAGAGGCTATTCACGCCTACCGGAACCCTACATCAGCCACAGAGCCAGATCCGGAACCACAAGTTGATCCTCCACGATAGTCTAATTACCATTGGGATCCGGAGATGATTGCCAACCAGTGGCAATCAGAGTCTTCTTCATCACAGTACGACCCCAACTATTATTATGGATACCCGCCAGGCCAGCCATGGCCATAGACCAACTTAGGCCAAAAGCCTAAGCTTGGGGGAGTACGTATTTCTCACCGACATTACATTCATGTTCACACACTCATTGCTAGATGTCGGTGCTCATACTTTTTCATTGTATCATCCATGCTAGTTTATTTTCCTTTTTATGCTTTCTTCTTGTGTGTTAAATAAACCTTAAGAAAAACAAAAAAAATAGTTGTAGCTTTTAATTAGTTTAATTTCCATGCTTGTAGTAGTAATTAAAAAGAAAACCCAAAAAGATTTCTTGTTCTTCTTTTGCTTGTTGGGAGCTTTCCCGTGTAAATAGTTTTATTTCTTTTCTTTTCTTTGGGGGTTGATAGGAGAAGACCATAATTAAATTGTTGAAGTGGCTCTTATATGCATTATTGTTGATCTAACAAAAGAGCCCATATTACCTTGTCTTCTCCTGTTTATTGAATGCTTGCAGATTCCAGCTTAGTCCAATGCACGTGCACTATTATTATTATCCATATCTTTCGGTCGTGCAAGTGAAAGGCAATTATGACGATATATGGTGGACTGACTGAGATGAGAAAAGCTGGTATGAACTCGACCTCTCTTGTTTTTGTAAATATGATTAGTTCATCATTCCTGATTCAGCCTATTATGAATAAACATGTTTGCAATGACAATTAGAGATCATAGTTTCTTGTGCCATGCGTAATTAGCTATGAGTTATAATGATTTACCTTGCGTGCTAACATGCTATTAAAATGGTTATGATGTGGTATAATAGGGTGGTATCCTCCTCTGAATGATTTAAGTGACTTGACTTGGCACATGTTCACGCATGTAGTTGAAACAAAATCAACATAGCCTTCACGATATTTATGTTCATGGTGGATTATATCCTACTCATGCTTGCATTTGGTGTCAATTAATTTTAATGCATGTTCATGACTGTTGTCGCTCTCTAGCTGGTCGCTTCCCAGTCTTTTGCTAGCTTTCACCTGTACTAAGCGGGAATACTGCTTGTGCATCCAACTCCATAAACCCCAAAGTTATTCCATATGAGTCCACCATACCTACCTATATACGGTATCTACCTGCCGTTCCAAGTAAATTTGTATGTGCCAAACTCTAAACCTTCAAATAAATATGTTGTTTTGTATGCTCGAATAGCTCATATATCAACTAGGGCTGTCCGTATCTTCCATGTTAGGCGGGTTATTCTCAAGAGGAGTGGACTCCGCTCCTCACTCACGAGATAAATGGCTAGTCACCGGGATGCCCAGTCCCATGCTTTATGCAAACTAAATCAAAATAATTGCAAACAAAACTCCCCCTGGGACTCTTGTTAGTTGGAGGCACTCATTGTTTCGAGCAAGCCATGGATTGATGCTTGTTGGTGGAAGGGGGGGTATAAACTTTACCATTCTGTTTGGGAACCGCCTATAATGTGTGTAGCATGGAAGATATTGCCATCTCTTGGTTGTTATGTTGACAATGAAAGTATACCGCTCAAAATATTATTCACCTCTATTTCAAAATCGAGCTCTGGCACCTCTACAAATCCCTGCTTCCCTCTGCGAAGGGCCTATCTATTTACTTTTATGCTGAGTCATCATCCTCTTATTAAAAAGCACCAGTTGGAGAGCACCACTGTCATTTGCATTCATTACTATTAGTTTACATTGAGTATGACTTGACTGGATCTTTTTTACCATGAATTACAATGTCTAATCAGTCCTTGGTCTTTGAAGGTGTTCTGCATTTATGTTTTGCGGTCTCAGAAAGGGCTAGCAAGATACCATCTTGTTATATCATATTCTGATTGTTTTGAGAAAGTGTTGTCATCCGAGATTTATTATTATTGCTCGCTAGTTGATTATGCCATTGATATGAGTGACCTAACGTCATTGTGAATGTGTTTATGTAACATCCCAAATTTTCAATTTGGAATGTTATACATAGTCATCCATGCATATCATACTTTATTCGCATTTCGTCTCGCGATCCTCGAAATCCTAAGCAACTCAAGGACCCTCGGAGAGAGTTGGGGATTTCCCTGTTTTTAAATTTGTTCTCTATCAAATTTTGAAACGAGGATTTTTGGTTTAATTATTTTCTCTCCAAAAATATTTCATACTAAAATATATGAGAGGAGATAATATGACTTCTCCAAGATAATTGAAATATTGGAGGAAAAATATTAAAATCAAATATTTGTTTTATTTGGATTTTATTGCAATTTTGTTTGCATTAGAAAAATTGCACGTTTTTCAAAATTGCATTTTAGGGTCAAGAAAATGTTCATCTCGTTCTAAATATTTTATTTAGACGGTGAAAATTTTATTTTTGGCATTTTTAGATTTTTATTTTTTTTCTAGGATTTTATTTCGGTCGGCGAAATTGTTTTTTTTTAAATTCCCGCGCCCGACTGGGCCTAAGACCCAGCCGAGCCAGGCCGCCGCCGCCGCCTTCCCCCGCGCGCGCGCCGCCGCCGCCGACTTGGACGAGGAATCCGAGACGGACTCCACCGCCGCCGCCTTGGCCCCTCCTCCAAGCCGCCCCGCCCCGCCCCTTTATATACGCCGCCACCCCGCCCCCAAACGCCACTGTCACCGCCGCCGCAGCCGTCACCGCCCACGCTAGCCGCCGCTGCCGCTTGCCGCAGCCCGCGCCGCCGCCGAGCGCCGCCGCCCCGCAAGCCACCGCCCCGCCGCTGCCTCACCTCACCGGAGGTAGTCGCCGGACTCCGCCGCCGGTTTTTTTATAAAAACCGTTCAGTTTTTTAGAAACCCTAGATCCGTTTTTTCGGATTCGCCGGTTTTTCTCGATTCTTCTAGTTAGCGGACGTTCATCCGAACGTTTGTTTTAACGAACGGTTCTTCGCCCGTTAGATACAGCTAACGAGCGCTCGTTCTTTAGTCTGTTCGTCAGTTTTCTTTTATCGGATTTATTCCGCGATTTTCTCTGATCGTGATTTTTGATCCGATCTTAGTTTCTGTTTATCTTTTCGCTCGTTAGTCAGAATTAGGCGATTCAAGCACCTAGAGTTTCATCTCGAAACCCTCTTTCTGTTTAACCAACTCAAACAAGTTTTCTCTACTGTAAAATTTGACCTAGTTTCAGATTAGTAAACGAAGCTTCTTTCTTCCGCCGTTTGAGTTTCGTTGCTCCGTTTTATTTGATTCTTTTTGTGAACCGGAGTTCTTAATTTGAACTTTCTGGTCAACCTCTTTTATTTGAGTTTTGCTTGTGCATCGTTGCTTGTTACTTATGTATGCTATTGTTTGCTTGCGATAGAACACCCGGAGTGCGAAGCGTGCTACTACGAGTCCCTAGGTTTCGCAGATCGTCAGCAAGGCAAGTAACACTTTGATCATACCCCTTTATCACCCAGTTTTTATGCATTAGTTCCAATCCTCAAACATTGCATGATTAGGATGTCATTAACTTGTGGGTTGGGAAGTAGTTGTTGAGGTAGAACCTATTGCCCTGTTACATTCAAACCCTTGGGAGTTACTCTACTTATTGCTTATATTACTATGCTATGCTATGCTCGTAGACGTGGTTTGGGTTTGAGTGAAATCCATGACAGATGTGAGCTTGTTAATTAATGGTTCAACTTAAGGTGGCAACTTAATCAAACAACTGGGTGGATTGAGGCACCTGGAGTACCCAGTGTTGCCTGTATTTTTTGGAAATCCCGGATTACCCGTGTGATCTTCCTATGGACCGCCACCCAGGCTCAAAGGGAACTGAGATGATTCATGCTAGAAACTTCCGTGTGCAGCCACAAGCTATTATGGGCTCTAGCATAGTTGAGTAAGTTACGTGAAGCTCTTGAAGAGGCAGATCAGCAGGTAGTGGGATGTAGGTTTGGTATGGTCTGTCCGGAGTAGAGAGTTAATGTTTCTGAAAGACTGTGTCTCGGTCATCCGTTTCTCAAACACCCTGTAGTGCGAGAAATCCAACGGAGGCGATCGAGTCTTGTGGGGAAAAGTGCGCAAACCTCTGCAGAGTGTACAATCTAATCATGGTTAGCCGTGTCCCCGGTTATGGACAATTCTTGAGTATCTAGTACTTGGGTTATCACAAGTATCTCATCATGTTTAACTAATATTGTTGGGTTGTTAATCACTTTAATTGGGATTGAGTTGGAGGAACCTTCTCAATGATGTTTCAACTACCATGATAGTTAAATTAAAATCTATTCCTTTGTTGTAGGGAAAAATTGGCTTTTCGCAAAACTGTAACCATAGAGCTTTCCACCAGCCAAATATGCATGTAGTGATAGCATTATTCTGTTCTTGCTCTACTGTGTTACTTTGCCAGCATATTCCATGTGCTGACCCGTTTTCGGGCTGCAACGTATTATGTTGCAGACTTTTCAGACGAGGAGTAAGGTTTGTTAGGTCGTTGCCGTGCAGCTCAGCTATGCCGTTGGAGTTGATGGACTCACTTTATCTTCCAAGCCTTCCGCTGTTATCGTATTAGATGGCCTTAAGCCATATTATTGTAATAAGTTCTCTCTTGAGACATTCGATGTAATAAGTGTGTGATTGCTACTCTGTTATAAATCCTTCGAGTACTGTGTGTGTCAGCATTACCGATCCAGGGATGACACTGAAGCACAGAGACTTGACCATCTGAGGTCGGGTCGCTACAAGATGGTATCAGAGCACACGCTGAGTGTAGGACACGACCACTAAGATAAACCCTAGGTCACACTTCTCTTCTCATTTCTGACTCCTCTCCATTTTCTACTCTTTAGGATGACGGAGATGAAGAACAAGTTTGCACAACCGGATGAAGACACACCTTTTGGACGCCACTTGAAGGAAGTCACTAGGTACTTGAACATTGGAATACCAAGCTTCACCGGGACGTACAACGCCACTTTACCTGAAGAGGAGCGCTGGATGATTCAAGTACAAGTTCCAGGAAGGACGTTCTCGCCAACTTCTAAACCCATAGAGTTTTCTTTCGAAGCACCCACCTGGAGTCTAGGCAAGAGCATGGCAGCCCACATTACCATTGGACGCATTGGAGAAGTTTACAACAGGGAGCTTAAGGACACTATTTACCAAATATGTGGGCGCCGAGACGAGCAATGGGAAGTAATCAGCACCAGGAAGGATAGATCCATTGCAGCTTTCATCCAGGAGTTAAACCAGCACATCCGACGTCAGGAAAACCAGATGTGCGCGGACATGATGGACTTAAAGAAGGCGAAGACTAGAATCATCGAGCTGGAGGAAGAACTCAAGTTTGTACGCGATGGATATGAGGAGGAAATCAAGACACTACTGGAGAAGAATGACGACCTAGTCAAGAAGATCGGAGTATTCATGGGAGGACCAGCACCAATAGAAGAAGAAGAAGAACCCAAGGAGATACGCCCCGAGGACTACATCATCATCGACGACACCGATTCCGATCCTAGTGATGATGACTATGAAGACGAAGCTGGAGCAGACATCATGGAGTCTTCCACCGATCAAAATTTCTAGATGACTACCATATATCACTAGTATTCCCCCATGTATTTAGTAGTAGTTGAGCACTTGTGCGATAGTTCTAGATCGTTTGTATGCCCTTGCTTGATTGATTGAGTGAAATGATTGTGTTTGTCTCATGTGCATATGGGTAGTGTTTTCTCATTAGACCTCTTCTCTATTCTAAATCTCTTCCATCTAAACCCTCAGATGCCTCTGAGACGTGACACCGATTTTGCCTTCCCACCGGAGCTCACCCAGTTGATCCAACAGCAGAATACGTTGATGCAATTGCTAGTTCAGAATCAGGGCAACAACAACAATAACAACAACAACAACCCGCCGCCCGTGGACAACCTAGCCCGTTTTCTAAGGTTACAGCCGCCGGTGTTTTCCAGTAGCACCGAGCCCATAGTTGCGGACGATTGGCTACACCGTATTGGAAGGGAGTTGACCACCGCAGGTTGCACAGATGCTGAGAGAGTGCGCTTTGCCGCACATCAATTGGATGGACCAGCAGCCTCATGGTGGGAGAATTACACAGCCACTTTTCCTATAGCCAATGTCACTTGGGACCAGTTTCAGCAAGCTTTCCGCACAGCCCATGTCTCCACTGGAGCTATGCAAATGAAGAAGCGGGAGTTCCGCAACCTACGCCAGGGGAACCGTACTGTGGCTCAGTACGTGGATGAGTTTAGCAAGTTATCTCGCTACGCCCCTGATGATGTGGCCACAGATGCCGCGAAGCAGGAGAAGTTTATGGAAGGGCTGAATGATGAGATGAGTATGCAGTTGATGGTAGCAACCTTCAACAACTACCAGGAGTTGGTAGATAAGGCTCTTATGATTGAAGGGAAGCAGCAGCAGATTGAGAGCCGCAAGAGGAAGTATGGACAAGGGAAGTATAACTCAGGAGCTCAGCAGAAACCTCGCCTAACCCCGAACTCGGGAGGACTTGTTCATAACCATGGAGGTCACAACCACACTGGAGGAGGATCGCATAACCACAATGGATCTAAGAATGGGAATGGGAACGGAACCAACAATAATCATAACCGCCCCAACCCAGCCACACCCGCCAAAAGGGACTTAAGTCATGTTACTTGTTTCAAGTGCGGGAAGACTGGACACTACGCCACGGAGTGCCCTGAAGGAAAGAATGGAAATGGAAATGGGAGCGCTGGGAAGAAGCCAAATCCATTCAACAAAGGACAAGTGAACCACGTTAACGTGGAGGAGGTTGAAGAGCAGCCGGACGCGGTAATAGGTAAGTTTTTGGTTAAGTCATTTACCGCTCTTGTTCTTTTCGATACTGGTGCATCGCATTCATACATATCAAGGGGATTCGTGGATAAGTTTAAACTACCAACCCAAACCCTTAGGACCCCTCTTTTAGTGAGTTCACCCGGAGCAGAGTATATGGCTAGTCGATGGTGTGACCAGATACCCTTAACCATTGGTACACATGTTTTTCCGTCCGACCTAATTATCTTGGAATCACAAGGATTGGATGTGATATTGGGTATGGACTGGATGTCAAATTTGGAGGAAGCATTGACTGTGCTAGTAAGTCGATTTATCTCACCACCCCGGAAGGGAAAAGGATTAAGTATGTATCTAGGCATGTGCCTAGGAGGAGTCAAGTGAATGCCCTTACGGGAGTTGTTCAGGAGGAAGTGCCTGTAGTGAAGGATTACCCGGATGTTTTTCCAGAGGAGTTACCAGGCATGCCACCGGATAGAGACATTGAGTTTTTGATAGAGCTGTTGCCAGGTACAGGACCAATATCCAAGAGACCCTATCGGATGCCCGCAAATGATCTGGAAGAAATTAAGAAACAGATCAAGGAGTTATTGGAGAAAGGATACATCCGAAGAAGTTCATCACCTTGGGGAGCCCCAGTACTTTTGGTTGAGAAGAAGGATAAATCCCTGAGGATGGTTGTTGATTATCGAGCATTAAATGAAGTGACGATTAAGAACAAGTACCCACTGCCGATGATCAACGATTTGTTTGATCAGTTGCAAGGAGCTAAAGTGTTTTCGAAGATCGATTTGCGATCGGGGTATCATCAGTTGAAGATACGAGAGAAGGACATACCGAAGACAGCGTTCACAACACGATATGGATTATACGAGTACACGGTCATGTCATTTGGACTGACTAACGCCCCTGCCTATTTCATGAGTATGATGAACAAGGTGTTCATGGAGTATTTGGATAAGTTTCTTGTGGTGTTTATTGATGATATTATGGTATACTCGAAGAACGAGGAGGAGCACAAGGAGCATTTGCGCTTAGTTCTCGAGAAACTCAGGGAACACCAGTTGTATGCTAAGTTTAGCAAATGCGAATTTTGGTTGAAGGAAGTTGGGTTCCTTGGACATGTTATATCGGGAGAAGGTATAGCAGTAGACCCCAGCAAAATTCAGTTAGTCACTGAATGGTTGGCACCCATTTCAGTTAGCGATATCCGTAGTTTTCTTTGACTCGCAGGATACTACCGGAGATTCATCGAGAATTTTTCCAAGATTGCAAAGCCAATGACTGAACTGTTAAAGAAGGATACTAAGTTTAAATGGACAGAAGATTGCGAGGCAAGTTTCCAGGAGATGAAGAAATGTTTGACTACAGCGCCAGTGCTAACACTGCCAGATATACATAAGGAGTTCCAAGTGTACTGCGATGCCTCACGCTTAGGACTTGGATGTGTGCTTATGCAGGATGGGAGAGTTGTTTCGTATGCCTCACGACAACTAAAACATCATGAGTTAAACTATGCCACGCATGATTTGGAGTTAGCAGCCATAGTGCATGCATTGAAGACCTGGAGACATTACCTTATTGGAAACCGTTGTGATGTGTACACGGACCATAAGAGTTTGAAGTACATTTTCACACAGAAGGAGCTGAACCTTCGACAGAGGAGATGGTTGGAGCTTATAAAGGATTATGACATGAAGCTACACTATCATCCAGGAAAGGCCAATGTCGTAGCAGACGCTTTGAGCCGGAAGAGTTATGCTAATATCCTTGAAAGCAAGGGACTGCCGAAGGAATTAGCAGAGGACATCATGGAACTTCGATTGGAGATTGTTCCTAGAGGATTTATTGCAACAATGGAGGTCCAGTCGACATTGCTGGACAAGATTCGGGAAGCTCAGAAGGAGGACAAGGAGATTGCCGAGATAAAGGAGAAGATGAGCAAAGGAAAGGCCAAAGGTTTTCGTGAAGATGAGCACGATACCCTATGGTTTGAGGACCGAGTTTATGTGCCCAATAACCAGGAGATCAGGAAGTTAATACTTCAAGAGGCCCATGACTCACCATACTCGATACACCCCGGAAACACCAAGATGTATTTGGATTTGAAGGAAAATTTCTGGTGGACTGGTATGAACAAGGTTATTGCCGAGTATGTCGCCGTATGTGATATATGTCAGTGCGTGAAGGCAGAGCATCAGAAGCCCGCAGGATTGTTACAGCCTATGCCGATACCCGAATGGAAGTGGGATAAACTGGGCATGGACTTTATCACCGGATTGGCTAGGACCAAAGCAGTATATGATTCCATATGGGTAGTAGTTGATCGCTTGACCAAAGTAGCTCTCTTCATCCCAATGAAAACCACCTATACAAGTGCAAAGTTGGCCAAGATATATATGTCCAGGATAGTATGTCTGCATGGAGTTCCGAGGACCATCGTATCAGATCAAGGAACATAGTTTACCTCAAAGTTTTGGCACCAGTTGCACCAGACCTTGGGAACGAGATCGGAGTTTAGTACAGCATTTCACCTGCAGACGGATGGACAAATAGAGAGAGTCAACCAAATTTTGGAGGACATGTTGAGAGCCTGTGCGCTAGATTATGGATCTAATTGGGATGACAATTTGCCATACGCGGAGTTTTCATACAACAATAGCTATCAAGCCAGTTTGAAGATGGCACCGTTTGAAGCCCTGTATGGACGAAGGTGCAGAACACCGTTGATGTGGGACGAGGTAGGAGACCGACAATTGTTTGGACCAAACTTGATCAAGGAGTTTGAGGAGAAGGTTAAATTGATTCGTGACAGACTGAAGATTGCTCAGTCCAGGCAGAAGAGTTATGCTGACTCAAAACGCAAGGAGGTAACCTATGAAATTGGAGACCGATCATATCTACGAGTATCACCCTTGCGAGGAGTGAAACGTTTTGGAGTTAAGGGAAAGTTAGCCCCGAGATTTGTAGGACCGTATCGTATTTTGGAACGGATGGGAGAAGTTGCCTACAAGTTGGAGTTACCCGACGGATTGTCAGGAGTTCACGACGTGTTTCATGTTTCACAGCTGAAGAAGTGTCATGCGCAGATGGCGGATATACCCCTGGAGGCGATTCAGTTGGACAGTGATTTGACCTACGAGGAAAAACCAGTTAAGATTCTTGAGTTTGCCAGCAGAGTCACCCGCAATAAGGTTATCAAGTTTTGTAAAGTTCAATGGAGCCACCATACCGAGGATGAAGCCACATGGGAACGAGAGGATGATCTTCGCAAAGACCACCCACACCTATTTTCTAGCCAACCCGAATCTCGAGGGCGAGATTCATCTTAAGGGGGTAGGTTTGTAGCATCCAAAATTTACAATTTGGAATGTTATACATAGTCATCCTTGCATATCATACTTTATTCGCATTTCGTCTCGCGATCCTCGAAATCCTAAGCAACTCAAGGACCCTCAGAGAGAGTTGGGGATTTCCCAGTTTTCAAATTTGATCTTTATCAAATTTTGGAACGAGGATTTTTGGTTTTAATTATTTTCTCTCCAAAAATATTTCATACTAAAATATATGAGAGGAGATAATATGACTTCTCCAAGATAATTGAAATATTTGGAGGAAAAATATTAAAATCCAATATTTGTTTTATTTGGATTTTATTGCAATTTTGTTTGCATTAGAAAAATTGCATGTTTTTCAAAATTGCATTTTAGGGCCAAGAAAATGTTCATCTCGTTCTAAATATTTTATTTAGACGGTGAAAATTTTATTTTGGCATTTTTAGATTTTTATTTATTTTTCTAGGATTTTATTATGGTCGGCGAAATTATTTAAAAAAAAGTTCCCGCACCCGACTGGGCCTAAGACCCAGCCGAGCCAGGCCGCCGCCACTGCCGCCTTCCCCCGCGCGCGTGCCGCCGCTGCCGACTCAGACGAGGAGTCCGAGCCGGACTCCACCGCCGCCGCCTTGGCCCCTCCTCCAAGCCGCCCCGCCCTGCCCCTTTATATACGCCGCCACCCCGCCCCAAACGCCACCGCCACCGCCGTCGCAGCCGCCACCGCCCGCGCTAGCCGCCGCCGCCACCGCTTGCCGCCGCCGCAGCCCGTGCCGCCGCCCCGCAAGCCGCTGCCCTGCCTCTGCCTCGCCTCGCCGGAGGTAGTTGCCAGACTCCGCCGCCGGTTTTTTTATAAAAACCGTTCGTTTTTTTAGAAACCCTAGATCCGTTTTTTTTGGATTCGCCGGTTTTTCTCGATTCTTCTAGTTAGCGGACGTTCGTCCGAACATTCGTTTTAACGAACGGTTCTTCGCCCGTTAGATACAGCTAACGAATGCTCGTTCGTTAGTCTGTTCGTCAGTTTTCTTTTATCGGATTTATTCCGCGATTTTCTCCGATCGCGATTTCTGATCTGATCTTAGTTTCTGTTTATCTTTTCGCTCGTTAGTCGGAATCAGGCGATTCAAGCGCCTAGAGTTTCATATCAAAACCCTCTTTCTGTTTAACCAGCTCAAAGAAGTTTTCTCTACTGTAAAATTTGACCTTGTTTCAGATTAGTAAAGAAGCTTCTTTCTTTCGCCGTTTGAGTTTCGTTGCTCCGTTTGATTTGATTCTTTTTGCGAACCGGAGTTCTTAATTTGAACTTTCTGGTCAACCTCTTTTATTTGAGTTTTCCTTGTGCATCGTTGCTTGTTACTTATGTATGCTATTGTTTTCTTGCGATAGAACACCCGGAGTGCGAAGCGTGCTACTACGAGTCCCTAGGTTTCGCAGATCGTTAGCAAGACAAGTAACACTTTGATCATACCCCTTTATCACCCAGTTTTTATGCATTAGTTCCAATCCTCAAACATTGCATGATTAGGATGTCATTAACTTGTGGGTTGAGATGTAGTTGATGAGGTAGAACCTATTGCCTTGTTACATTCAAACCCTTGGGAGTTACTCTACGCATTGCTTATATACTATGCTATGCTATGCTCGCAGACGTGGTTTGGGTTTGAGTGAAATACATGATAGATGTGAGCTTGTTAATTAATGGTTCAACTTAAGGTGGCAGCTTAATCAAACAACTGGGTGGATTGAGGCACCTGGAGTACCCAGTGTTGCCTGTATTTTTGGAAATCCCGGAGTACCCGTGTGATCTTCCTATGGACCGCCACCCAGGCTCAAAGGGAACTGAGATGATTCATGCTAGAAACTTCCGTGTGCAGCCACAAGCTATTATGGGCTCTAGCATAGTTGAGTAAGTTACGTGAAGCTCTTGAAGAGGCAGATCAGCAGGTAGTGGGATGTAGGTTTGGTATGGTCTGTCCGGAGTAGAGAGTTAATGTTTCTGAAAGACTGTGTCTCGGTCATCCGTTTCTCAAACACCCTGTAGTGCAAGAAATCCGACGGAGGCGATCGAGTCTTGTGGGGAAAAGTGCGCAAACCTCTGCAGAGTGTACAATCTAATCATGGTTAGCCGTGTCCCCGGTTATGGACAATTCTTGAGTATCTAGTACTTGGGTTATCAAAAGTATCTCATCATGTTTACTAATATTGTTGGGTTGTTAATCACTTTCATTGGGATTGAGTTGGAGGAACCTTCTCAATGATGTTTCAACTACCATGATAGTTAAATTAAAATCTATTCCTTTGTTGTAGGGAAAAATTGGCTTTTCGCGAAACTGTAACCATAGAGCTTTCCACCAGCCAAATATGCATGTAGTGATAGCATTATTCTGTTCTTGCTCTACTATGTTACTCTGCCAGCATATTCCATGTGCTGACCCGTTTTTGGGCTGCAATGTATTATGTTGCAGACTTTTCAGATGAGGAGTAAGGTTCGTTAGGTCGTTGCCGTGCAGCTCAGCTATGCCGTTGGACTTGACGGACTCACTTTATCTTCCAAGCCTTCCGCTGTTATCGTATTAGATGGCCTTAAGCCATATTATTGTAATAAGTTCTCTCTTGAGACGTTCGATGTAATAAGTGTGTGATTGCTACTGTGTTATAAATCCTTCGAGTACTGTGTGTGTCAGCATTATCGATCCAGGGATGACACTGAAGCACAGAGACTTGAATGTTGGCTTTACATATTTACAACAACAACGACAAACAGAGTTTGTAAAAGTTTTTCTTTATCACTTTCAGTTTATCAACTGAATTGCTTGAGGACAAGCAAAGGTTTAAGCTTGGGGGAGTTGATACGTCTCCATCGTATCTACTTTTCAAAACACTTTTGCCCTTGTTTTGGACTCTAACTGACATGATTTGAATGGAACTAACCCAGACTGACGCTGTTTTCAGTAGAATTACCATGGTGTTATTTATGTGCAGAAACAAAAGTTCTCGGAATGACCTAAAACTTCACGGGACAACTTTTCGGAAATAATAAAAAATCCTTGCAAAAGATGAAGGCCAGGGGGCCCACCACCTGTCCACGAGGGTGGGGGCGCGCCTGCCCCCTAGAGCGCGCCCCCTACCTCGTGGGCCCCCTGGAGCTCCTACGAACTCAACTCCAACTCTATATATTTGGTTTCAGGGAGAAAAAAATCAGAGGGAAGGATTCATCGTGTTTAACGATACGGAGCCGCCGCCAAGCCCTAAAACCTCTCGGGAGGGCTGATCTGGAGTCCGTGCGGGGCTCCGGAGAGGGGAATCCATCGCCATCGTCATCATCAACCATCCTCCATCACCAATTTCATGATGCTCACCGCCGTGCTTGAGTAATTCCATCTTAGGCTTGCTGGACGTTGATGGGTTGGATGAGATTTATCATGTAATCGAGTTAGTTTTGTTAGGGTTTGATCCCTAGTATCCACTATGTTCTGAGATTGATGTTGCTATGACTTTGCTATGCTTAATGCTTGTCACTAGGGCCCGAGTGCCATGATTTCAGATCTAAACCTATTATGTTTTCATCAATATATGAGAGTTCTTGATCCTATCTTGCAAGTCTATAGTCACCTATTATGTGTTATGATCCGTTAACCCCGAAGTGACAATAATCGAGATACTTACCGGTGATGACCATAGTTTGAGGAGTTCATGTATTCACTATGTGTTAATGCTTTGTTCCGGTACTCTATTAAAAGGAGGCCTTAATATCCCTTAGTTTCCATTAGGACCCCGCTGCCACGGGAGGGTAGGACAAAAGATGTCATGCAAGTTCTTTTCCATAAGCATGTTTTACTATATTCGGAATACATGCCTACATTACATTGATGAACTGGAGCTAGTTCTGTGTCACCCTAGGTTATGATTGTTACATGATGAACCGCATCCGGCATAATTCTCCATCACCGATCCATTGCCTATGAGCTTTCCATATATTGTTCTTCGCTTATTTACTTTTCCGTTGCTATTGCTGCCATCACTAAAAAATACCAAAAACATTACATTTACTATTGTTACCTTTTGCTACCGTTACCACTACTATCATATTACTTTGCTACTAAATACTTTGCTGCAGATATTAAGTTTCCAGGTGTGGTTGAATTGACAACTCAGCTGCTAATACTTGAGAATATTCTTTGGCTCCCCTTGTGTCGAATCAATAAATTTGGGTTGAATACTCTACCCTTGAAAACTGTTGCGATCCCCTATACTTGTGGGTTATCACCCATGAGGCATGGTTCGCAAGTATCAAATGATTCATAATCAAGTGATCCCAAAACTCCATCAGCATGGAGTTTCTTCATGTGCTTTACACCAATATGACCTAAACGACAGTGCCACGAATATGTTGCACTATCATTATGAACTTTGCATCTTTTGGCATCAATATTATGAATACGTGTATCACCACGATCGATATTCAACAATAATAGACCACTCTTAAAGGGTGCAAGACCATAAAAGATATTACTCATATAAATAGAACAACCATTATTCTCTGATTTAAATGAATATCCGTCTCGCATCAAACAAGATCTAGATATAATGTTCATGCTCAACGCTGGCACTAAATAACAATTATTCTGGTCTAAAACTAATCCCGAAGGTAGATGTAGAGGTAGCGTGCTGACGGACGTCACATCGACCTTGGAACCATTCCCGATGCGCATTGTCACCTCGTCCTTAGCCAATGTTTGTTTAATCCGTAACCCCATTTTCGAGTTGCAAATATGAGCAACAGAACCAGTATCAAATATCCAGGTGCCACTACGAGCATTAGTAAGGTACACATCAATAACATGTATATCAATATACCTTTGTTCACTTTGCCATCGTTCTTATCCGCCAAAACTTGGGGCAGTTCCGCTTCCGGTGACCAGTCCCTTTGTAGTATAAGCACTCAGTTTCAGGCTTGGGTCCAGACTTGGGCTTCTTCCCGGGAGTGACAACTTGCTTGCCATTCTTCTTGAAGTTCCCCTTCTTTCCCTTGCCCTTTTTCTTGAAACTAGTTGTCTTGTTAACCATCAACACTTGATGCTCCTTGATTTCTACCTCCGCTGCTTTGAGCATAGCAAAGAGTTCAGGAATTTTTTTATCCATCCCTTGCATATTATAGTTCATCATGAAGCCTTTGTAGCTTGGTGGCATTGATTGAAGAACTCTATCAATAACACGATCATCCGGAAGATTAACTCCCAACTCAGTCAAGTGATTATGATACCCAAACATTCTGGGTATGTGTTCACTGAAAGAACTATTGTCCTCCATCTTGCAGCTATAGAACTTGTTGGGGCCTTCATATCTCTCAACTCGGGCATTTTCTTGAAATATTAACTTCAATTCCTGGAACATCTCATATGGTCCATGATGTTCAAAACATCTTTGAAGTCCTGATTCCAAGCCGTAAAGCGTGGCACACTGAACTATAGAGTACTCATCAGACCGCATCTGCCAGACGCTCGAAGCATCTACATTAGCGGGAGGGGGCTTGTCACCTAGCGGTGCATCAAGGACATAATTCTTTTGTGCAGCAATGAGGATAATCCTCAAGTTACGGACCCAGTCCGTGTAGTTGCTAGCATCATCTTTCAACTTAGCTTTCTCTAGGAACGCATTAAAATTCAAGGGAACGGTAGCACGGGCCATTGATCTACAACATAGATACGAAAAAACTATTAGGACTAAGTTCATGATAAATTAAGTTCAATTAATCATATTACATAAAGAACTCCCACTTAGATAGACATCCCTCTAGTCATCTGAATGATCACGTGATCCATATCAACTAAACCATGTATGATCATCACGTGAGATGGAGTAGTTTTCAATGGTGAACATCTCCATGTTGATCATATCTACTATATGATTCACATTAGACCTTTCGGTCTCTAGTATTCGGAGGCCATGTTTGTACATGTTGGGCTCGTCAAGTTTAACCTGAGTATTCCGCATGTGCAAAACTGTCTTGCACCCGTTGTATGTCAACGTAGAGGTTATCACACCCGATCGTCACGTGGTGTCTCGGCACGATGAACTATCGCAACGGTGCATACTCAGGGAGAACACTTATACCTTGAAATTTTTAGTGAGGGATCATCTTATAATGCTACTGCCATACTAAGCAAAATAAGATGCATAAAAGATAAACATCACATGCAATCAAAATATGTGACATGATATGGCCGCCATCATCTTGTGCCTTTGATATCCATCTCCAAAGCACCGTCATGATCTCCATCATCACCGGCTTGACACCTTGATCTCCATCGTAGCGTCGTGGTCATCTCGCCAACTATTTCTTCTACAACTATCGCTAATGCATAGTTCTAAAGTAAAGCAATTACATGGCGTTTGCATTTCATACAATAAAGTGATAACCATAAGTGGATTTCATACAATAAAGTAAAGCAACTATCGCTCCTGCCAGTTGCCAATAACTTTTACAAAACATGATCATCTCATACAATAACGTATATCACATTATGTCTTGACCATATCACATCACAACATGCCCTGCAAAAACAAGTTAGACGTCCTCTACTTTGTTGTTGCAAGTTTTATGTGGCTGCTACGGGCTTCTAGCAAGAACCGTTCTTACCCATGCATCAAACCCACAATGGTGATTTTAATCTTCAACAAGGACCAGACACAGTCAAATTCGATTCAACTAAAGTTGGAGAAATAGACACCCGCCAGCCACCTTTAATCAAAACTAGTTGCATGTCTGTCGGTGGAACCGGTCTCATGAACGTGGTCATGTAAGGTTGGTTCAGGCTGCTTCATCCAACAATACCGCCGAATCAAAATAAGACGTTGGTGGTAAGCAGTATGACGAACACCGCCCACAAATCTTTGTGTTCTACTCATGCATATCATCTGCGCATAGACCTGGCTCGAATGCCACTATTGGGGAACGTAGTATGCAATTTCAAAAAAATTCCTACGCTCATGCAAGATCTATCTAGGGATGCATAGCAACGAGAGGGGAAGAGTGTGTCCACGTACCCTTGTAGACCGAAAGCGGAAGCATTGTTGACAATGCAATGTAGTCGAACTTCTTCTCATTCCGATCGATCCAGCACCGACGTACGGCACCTCCGAGTTCTGCACACGTTCAGCTTGATGACGTTCCTCGAACTCTGGATCCAGCAAAGTGTTGAGGGAGAGTTTCGTCACCACGGCGGTGTGGTGACAGTGATGGTGAAGTCATCCGTGCAGGGCTTCACCTAAGCACTACCATAATATGACCAGAGGCATAAACTGTGGAGGGGGGCGCCACACACGGCTAGGAATCAATGTTGTGTGTTCTAGCGGTGCCCCCCCCAATATATATAGGTGGGAGAGGGAGGGGAGCAACAAGGGGCGCCCCAAGTAGGAGGGATCCTACTTGGGCACCTCCTCCAAGTCGGCCACCCCCCTTCCATATGCATCAGAGGGGAAAGGAAAGAAAGGGCGAGGCCGAATCCTCCCCTTTCCTTCTCCCTTCCCTCCTTTCCTATTCCTCCTATTTCGGCCTATAGGGGGGCGCACCAGCCCCTTAGGGGCTGGTCTGTCCCTCTCTTGGCCCATTAGGCCCATATAGTTTGCCGGGGGTCGCCCGGAACCCCTTCCGGTGACCCGATACGTACCCGGTACCCCCAGAACACTTCCAGTGTCTGAATACTATCATCCTATATATGAATCTTTACCTCTCGACCATTTCGAGACTCCTCGTCATGTTTGTGATCTCATTTCGGACTCCGAACAACATTCGGTCACCAAATCACATAACTCATATAAAACAAAATCGTCATAGAACGTTAAGTGTGCGGACCCTACGGGTTCGAGAACTATGTAGACATGACCGATGGACCTCTCCGGTCAATAACCAACAGAGGAACCTGGATGCTAATATTGGTTTCTACATATTCTACAAAGATTTTTATCAGTCGTACCGTAATGACAACATACGGTATTCCCATTGTCATCGGTATGTTGCTTGCCCAAGATTCGATCGTTGGTATCTTCATACCTAGTTCAATCTCGTTATCGGCAAGTCTATTTACTCGTTCTGTAATGCATCATCCTGTAACTAACTCATTAGTCACATTGCCTGCAAGGCTTATCATGATGTGCATTACCGAGAGGGCCTAGAGATACTTCTCCGATACTCAGAGTGACAAATCGTAATCTCGATCTATGCCAACCCAACAAACACCTTCGGAGATACCCGTAGAGCATCTTTATAATCACCCAGTTACATTGTGATGTTTGATAGCACACAAGGTATTCCTCCGGTATCTGGGAGTTGCATAATCTCATAGTCGAAGGAATATGTATTTCACATAAAGAAAGCAATAGCAACAAAACTTAACGATCATTATGCTAAGATAATGGATGGGTCTTGTCCATCACATCATTCTCCTAATGATGTGATCCCGTTCATCAAATGACAACACATTTCTATGGCTAGGAAACTTAACCATCTTTGATTAACAAGCTAGTCTAGTAGAGGCTTACTAGGGACATTGTGTTTTGTCTATGTATCCACACATGTATCAAGTTTCCGGTTAATACAATTCTAGCATGAATAATAAACATTTATCATGATATAAGGAAATATAAATAACCACTTTATTATTGCCTCTAGGGCGTATTTCCTTCAAATATAACTTTATTTAATACTAACGCATCAAGTCAAACTTTGTTCCGTGTACGCATGGTACACGACCCTCCTTCAAGTAAACAACCGCTACACGCGTCAAATTATCATGTGGGCTGCCTTTTCATACAGAAATGAGCTCCACTATGTACCCGCGTGGGTGTGGCTGGGAACGAGACGTGAGTGTGTGCGTTGTGCGTGCACCTCTTCTTTACGTGCAGGTACGTACGTGGGTGTGTGTGAGCGAGACAGTTTGTGCGAAACAAAGTCAATGTGTCGATGATATCTCAAACAAAAAATGTAACATATGCAATGTGTGTGAAACAGAGGCCTAGATATATCATATATAGAGGGAGCGATCCACGAGAAGAGAGTGGAGGTATCATCGGCGTGAGATATCAATAGAATCAAAAAGAAAGGATGAAGTGTTCGGGTGCGCAATGAATAAAGAGTGCCATCAAATCTGTGTTTGCCCACGTCAAAGATACAGGACGGCTAGTGTCGATGTCAAAACCGGCTGATCTCGGGTAGGGGGTCCCAAACTGTGCGTCTGAGGATCGAAGGTAACAGGAGACATGGGAGACACGATGTTTACCCAGGTTTGGGCCCTCTTAATGGAGGTAAAACCCTACGTCCTGCTTGATTGTATTTGACGAGTATAGGGGTTACAAGAGTTGATCTACCTCGAGGTCGTAATGGCTAAGCCCTAGATGTCTAGTGTATATGAATTCGGATAGCCTCTACGGACTAAACCCTTCGGTTTATATACACACTGGAGGGGCCTAGGGTTGTACAGAGTCGGTTTACAGAGAAAGGAAATTATTCATCCGGATGCTAGTCTTGCAATCCACGCAAAGGAGAGTTCCACCCGGACACGGGGGAAGGTCTTCTATCTTGTATCTTCATGGCCCATCAATCTGGCCCAAGCTACACAGCTCGGACACCCGAGGACCCCATAATCCAGGACTCCCTCAGTAGCCCTCCAACATGCCTTCTATGACGATGTAGTATTCGGCACATGTCTTTGGCTTTGCAAGGAGGGTTATTCATCACAATCCAGACTAATGATAATCCAGCGACAACCTCAACGTCTTTTACAATTCCACCCTAATGGCGCTTTGACTTTCATGCGCAGGGTGAACATGAATGGTCCATGCTTTTTCTCAAATAAGCGATCCACCATGCTCGGGCGGCATCTATATAAAGGGATATGGGTCTCCTAAGGCCATCTCACACCACGCAGAAGGAAAAACGGCCAAGTCTGGCCACAAAACAAAGCCTTCATCATGGCCAGCACCCCAGGCTCCTCTTCGCGCCCCATGGCCCTCAAGAGGGCGATTGGCAGAGTTGCTCCATGCCTCATCTTCAACTAAGCCGGATCTAGACGCAGGGCTACCTCCCCCTTGCAGATCTAGTTCCTGTTCGAGCGAGATTATATTCAATCGGCAATGATGCGATGGCTGAGAATTTCCCCAACCCAACAAGGAGGAGAGGGTCTGCTTTGTCCCATTTCTGTTACGGGGCCTGGGGTTTCCAATCCATCCCTTCCTTCGTGAGTTATTGGAATTTTACGACATCCAACTACATAACTTACCCCAGGTTCGATTCTGCACATCTCAGGCTTTGTTGCCCTCTGCAAGTTATTCCTAGGCATCGAGGCCCATTTAGGATTATGGAGGAAATTCTTCTGCCTCGTTCCATGCCACAAAGGGGGTTACATATTTGAAGTGGGTGGTGCCGAAGTATGGCATATTGCCAGATCCAGATACCCTGTAGGAACTCCTAAAGAAGCATACTCGCGGTGGTCTTCAGAGTGGTTATATATGGATGATGTTCCGCTGCTGGATCCAGTCAGGAACGGTCTCCCTGAATTTTCCGGCGCTCCTCTAAAGAAGCGCTTAAACTGGCGTCCTCGAAGTCCCAAAGAAGAGGGCAGTGCGGAGATACAGAAGTTGGTTAGCAAGGTCAAGCTGCTGGCCCACTCCGAACTCTCAATAGTTGAAGTCATGGCAATCACAATAAAGAGGTGTGTGATGCCTCTTCAATCAAGAGTAACTCCTTTATGATGTTACAATGGAGAAGACGACGCGTCCCGTTACAGATGCAGGGTCCGGATACCCCAGCCGAACTGGCCTCAATTTTGGCTGATCTGTACAAGGTCGAAAAAGAAGATTTTCTCCGGTTAAACTGCCAGGAGGCCTATTCCATGTACACCCCTATTGAATGGGTAAGATCTCAATTCATTTGTGCTTATTTTACTACATTGCAGATACTAATCGAATGTAATTTTTGTTGCCACCAACTAGTCATGGAGGAGGATGATCAAGGACGTCCACTGTTCTGCTCCCCAGCTGGAGGATCATAATCGTGATAAAGATCCTGGCTTTTGTGAGGATCCGGATATATATATAGAATTCACAATGGGGTATTCTATCAGGCGAGCCTTGACGGTTCGGAAGTGGCCATCATTGCCGCCTACCCTCGCCTTTACCCATTTTGCATTGTGTGTATCCAGAGGCTTCTTAAGAAGAGGTCCTCATCTGTATCCTTATCTGTCGTACTGATCTGGCACTACTGCAGGATACTGCTAATGCGACACTACGATCATAGACCCTTTGTTGAAATTGTGTGCGATGCAATAATCGCAAATGATGGTGTAAAAAACCTGTCAAAAAAGGTGCAAAATGTTTGCAGTGGTGGATCCATCAAACATGGTTCAGATTTTTAGTTGCGTGTGCGATGTAGGACACACGGTTAATCCATTCAAACTGTTTGCGATGAGGCAGAACAACTGAAACGGGTAGCCATAACAATGTGTGTGCAATGCAGGACACACGGTTAATCCATTCAAACTGTTTGCGATGATGTAGAACAAAAGAAACGGACAACCATATCAATGTGTGTGCGATAAACGGCATACAATTAACTCGGACAAACTGTTTTTGATTAGGGAACACAACAAAAACGGTTCAACTTAACAAGATGTGTGTGATATGTGGCATAAAGTTCACATGGATGAACTGTTTGCAATGAGCCAAAAGAACACAAACGAGTCGTGTAAACAAGATGTGTCTGATACGTGGCAAACAGCCGACTCGGAGGAACTGTTTGCGATGAGAAATTACAACACAGACGGTCAATGCAGTTACTTCGTGTGTGATTCTGTGTGTACAAAAAACTTTGAAAAATGCAAACTAGTTGCTTGCGGTGGTGGAGTATCGCACACGATGAGTGTGCGAGTACTCGTGTGTGATGATTAGTATGTTACACATACATTTCCTTATGTTAACATGTGTGTGAATTTGCAATATGGACAGTTAATATGCAAATGCCTTCTGGTCATCAGGCACACGCTTAAACTCAATGAACTGTGTATGATACCAATACTTTTCATGAAAATTTATGAACTTGGCTAACAACATTTGAGTAACATATATATAGTGGTTACACTATTCGACAAAAGGAGGATCTTCATAGCACGGGTTTGACAACCATATGGTCCATATCTACATACTTAACATAGTAACAACTATCACATTTTAAGAGGCTAAGAGCCAACAACCATATGGTCCATATCTACATACTTAACATATATAGTAATAGCTAGCACATTTTAAGAGGTTTAGGTCCAACAACCACAACTATCCACTAGAAGCGGCTTGATCATGGTGACTCAGCATCTCGTCAATGAAATGGAAAAGCCCTCATGTGCCTTGGTAGATCATGAGTAGAACAGTGTCTCCAATTTTCCAATATGGATGCATTGCCACGAGAAGCGGGAACTTGTTAATTTGAATGGTTCCATTTATGTGGGAAATGTAGTACCTTGCAATCACTTTGGCGTTATTAACAGGCACAAGTGTAATTCGACCACGCCGGGAAATCGATCCAGGAACTGCTATAGGGGGCAATTTATGTTGACATGTAGAATAAAAAAACAATTGTAACATATCCTTGAAGATATATATAGTTTATGAGCATCAACATTAAAATAAGACTTTTTACTAGCGTTTTGTGCACACAATTGGTCTTGTTCAGTGTGTGCACCATAGGTCTAATCAATCCCATCCAAAATCCAGCATTCATACGGTGTCCTGTCTTTGTCAGATTATCAACAAAGTTTATGACATGCTTCAAGTCCTTCCAGTGAAATTCGGTACGCCTTAGTAACATACATATCATTCACTATGCACCCAACATATCCTGCTTAAAAGGTGGAAAGGTATTATTTATTCAGAACATGGTAGAAGAATATACAGTGCGCATAAATTGGTAAATAGAATTTGTTACTGCCTAGGAACGGAGTTAGAATATGATATCACAATTGGTTGCTTAAATAGTGATAAATTGGTTGCTTAAATAGTAATATGATAGCAAGGAGAAAGTTGAAAGGACACTAACCTCGATCATACTTTGATCGGCTGATGACGTTGCGGAAGTAAACATCCATGTTAATTATACCAGGATGTGGTGCACGCACTAGAATCTTATTGCCGGCTTTCAGTTCATAACACTTAGACATTTTTCTCCAAAGGTCCGCATTAAAATAGGAGTGACCATCTTTATCAAGTTTTACGCTAACCGTCACTGTAAATCCATGCTGTGTTGTCAATATGACATCCTGGGAGTCATCAGCAAAGTAAAGCCCAAGATTTCCTTCTACTCCCATTCTTGCAAAGCAAGGGATGTACTGCTCGAAATGAAAATTAAGATCGTAAATTAGATATACTGAAATAAAAGAGCAAGATGCAAATATGGGAGTAACTGATCGAACAGATCCATATATAGATAGATGAAAGCAAAGTACAAAAATATAAAATTAAAAATAGATAATGTAACAAAGATTTGATGCAAATATATAGATAATGTAGCAACAGACGGTATATGTTCACAAATTTAGGCCATGCCGACCGTGGTAGGTTGAGATTGAACATATCGAACGCTCCCTAAAGTCATCCTGAATGGTGAGATAGAAATTCGTTTCTGACTGGCCACGACCATAGTTACCCGATTTGTGCTGGCACTGTGGACACATGAATGAACACCCACGAATCAGTTAGAACAAAAATGATTCCACGACGATTTTCACCGGTTGATTAACAGCGACAGACGGACTACGATAAGAGATGAGTGAATATTTTGCTAATTAGGTTGATTACCTTCTCCATGAGAAAAATCCCTGGCCCAATCTCACAAAAAAACCCTAGTCGACCAGAGTCTAGAATGTCGGTGCAGATAGGCGGCAAAAAGCGGTGGAGGCGAAATCCGGTGCCGTTTGGAACGCGACCTACGCCCGCCGCCAACAGCCGTCGAGCTTAGGGTGCAGAGTTGCGGAGGAGTCTACGGTGAGTGAGTGGGGACGAAGTGGGCGAGGGTTTTCTTTTCCTTTTGCATGTGTGAGTGAACACACACGGTTCACAGAGGCGACAGAGATGAATCGTGTGCGATAGTAAATCACCGAGATTGAATGGGAATCCAAATTTCCTTTGTCCTTCATCCATGCGTTTTTTCTATGATGAACATAAACCCTGCTAATCACTGTGTTCAAATTTGACACTTTTTCGGGTTCATTTACAATATTTATTGGATTATGTGCATTTTGTAGGCATTAACGCACGTAATTCAAATTCAAACAATCGATGCATGAAAGGGTACACAAGAATGGTCTGTAAAAACCATACTTGTTGTATTTAGTAATTTCTCAAGCCTTTTACAAGGAATGGGCAGAGATTTCAATGGAATGTGTGGCAATAGTCAACCAAACGCGTCATTTACTGGGTTATAAACTATTGAACAATGAAATATGTGCTTGAAAAACATGACGGCTGGAACGGTGCGATGGTATGGCCTCACTATTGCCTGGTTAAAAGCTGAGAAGGTTTGATTTATGTCGTCATGCATGCCCTTCATAAATCTAACCATCACCGCGGAAGTTCAATGCTTTCGAGAGG
This sequence comes from Triticum aestivum, assembly GCF_018294505.1. NCBI lineage: Eukaryota > Viridiplantae > Streptophyta > Magnoliopsida > Poales > Poaceae > Triticum > Triticum aestivum. The sequence goes on along the minus strand of NC_057806.1, from coordinate 422,419,569 downwards.
GAAATCACCAAGATTGAAGGGGGATCCAAATTTCCGTCCTAGTTTGTCATTCAGTTTTTTCCAACGATCAGCATACCACCTCAAACGCAACGTGTTCAAATTTGACATTTTTCTAAACTCATTTACCATATTTAGGGGATTATATGCATTTTCTAGGCATTAATTATGCATGTAATTCAAATTTGAACAATCGGTGCATGAAAAGGTGCACAAGAACGGTTTGGAAAACCATGCTCATGCTATTTAGTACATTCTCATGCCTTTTACAAGGAATGGGCAGATATTTCAAGGAAATGTGTGGCAACCATAAACGTGTCATTTACTAGGTTAACAACTATACAAAAATGAAATACATGCTTGGAAAAACATGACGCCTGGTGTGGTGCTATGGTATGACCTCACTGTGCCCTGGTAAAAATGTCGTGATGCACGCCTTTCATAAAACGAACAATCACCGAGGAAGTTTCATAGTTTCGAGGGGGAAATCACCAAGATTGAAGGGGGGTCCAAATTTCCTTTGTCCTTTGTCCATGATTTTTTTTCTATGATGAACATACAACCTGCAAATCACCGTGTTCAAATTTGGCACTTTTCCGGGTTCATTTGCCATATTTAGGGAATTATCTGCATTTCCTAGATGGTAATGCACATAATTCAAGTTCAAACAATTGGTGCATGAAAGGGTCCACAAGAACGGCCTGGAAAACCATTCATACTTGTGCCATTTAGTAAATTCTCATGCCTTTTACAAGGAATAATGGATAGATATTTCGATGAAATGTGTGGCAATAGTCAACCACGAATGTTTGTTTGTTGGGTTTTCAACTATAGAAAAAATGAAATAAATGCTTAAAAATATGACGTCTGGCATGGTGACATGGTATGACCTCACCATGCCCTGGTAAAAATTTGAGAAAGTTTGGCTTATATCGTCATGCACGCCCTTCATAAATCGAACCATCATCGAGAAAGTTCCATGCTTTCGAGAGGGAAATCCCCAAGATTGAAGGAGAATACAAATTTCCGTCCTAGTTTGTCATTCAGTTTTCTTCCAACGATCAACATACCGCCTCAAATGCAACGTGTTCAAATTTGACATTTTCCCGGGCTCATTTACCATATTTAGGGGATTATGTGCATTTTCTAGACATTAATGGACATAATTGAAATTCGAAAAATTGATGCATGAAAAGATGCACAGGAACGGTCTCGAAAACCATGTTCGTGTTATTTAGTACATTCTCATGCCTTTTATAAGGAATGGACATATATTTCAAGGAAATGTGTGGCAATAGTCAACCATAAATGTGTTGTTTACTCGGTTAACAACTATACAAAAAATGTAACACATGGTTGGAAAACATGACGCCTGGCGTGGTGCCATGGTATGGCCTCACCATGCCCTGGTAAAAATTGGAGAATGTTTTCCTTATATCGTGATGCGTGCCTTTCATAAATCGAACCATCACAGAGGAAGTTCCATGGTTTCGACGGGGAAATCACCAAGGTTGAAGGGGTGTCCAAATTTCCTTTGTCCATCGGTTTTTTTCTATGATGAACATACAACCTACAAATCACCATGTTCAAATTTGGCACTTTCCGGGTTCATTTGCCATATTTAGGGGATTATGTGCATTTCCTAGGCATTAATGCGCATAATTCAAGTTCAAACAATCGATGGATGAAAGGGTCCACAAGAACTGCCTAGAAAACCATGCTCGTGCCATTTAGTAAATTCTCATGCCTTTTACAAGGAATGGACAGATATTTCGATGAAATGTGTGGCAATAGTCAACCACAAATGTTTGTTTGTTGGGTTTTCAACTATAGAAAAAATGAAATAAATGCTTAAAAACATGACACCTGGCATGGTGCCATGGTATGACCTCACCATGCCCTGGTAAAAATTTGAGAAGGTTTGGCTTATGTCGTCATGCACGCCCTTCATAAATCGAACCACCACCGAGGAAGTTCCATGCTTTCGAGAGAGAAATCCCCAAGATTGAAGGGGAATCCAAATTTTGTTCGTTCTTTGCCCTGGAGTTTTTTCTATGACAAACATACACCTTGCAAATCACCTCATTCAAATTTGGTATTTTTCCGGGCTCATTTACCATATTTAGGGGATTATGTGCATTTTCTAGGCATTTAGCGTATATAAATCCAATCCAGCTACAGGTGCACGGGTGTGATGTGAGGGACGTGGATTTTCGTTCGATCGCGGTGCATCCTATGGTGCACACGCGCGATCCGCGTGGCTGGGGTTCCGACCAGTCATAACGCAACACACAATAGGCTCAGCGCACAACGTTTCTGGAAGCGATGGAGATGAACCGTGTGCGATAATGAACGAGCAAAATTGTAAGGGAAGCCAAATTTCTATTGTCGTTTGTCATTGAGCTCTTGAATACCACCACACTGTACGGCTGCCCGGCCCCTCTGTCCCAGAGCTCTCTCCAGGCGTCGTCCATGGCACCGCGGCGCACAGGAACTGGTAAGGAAGCGATGGCATCCCGCCGCGCCGTGTTCCTCGCCGCCCGCAACCGCACATATGGTAAGGAAGCGATGGCATCTCGTTGTGCCGATTTCATTGCCGCCGGTGGCCAGACAGTTACGGACTTTGAGGCTGCCATGGCCGAATGGGTGGTGGATCTAGGGGCGGCCAAAGCCGCACAGAAGGAGCGGAAAAGGCAGAAACTAGTCAAGAAAAGAGAGTCCCGCCGCCGCAAGAAAGAAGAGGCCGCACGCCATGGTGAGGAGAGCTTGGCGGAGATCGAAGCACGGTGGGCTGCTTCCTACAAGGCAGGAAGGAGAACGCCGGTGTCTGGCCAGCAGACCCTAATGGCAGCATGTGAGAAGTAGTTTAAGTTTGTAGCATAAGAGAAAATTACCAGTAGTACTTTAAGTTTGTAGTATTAACGTACAATGTCGATAAGAGCATCCTTTGAGAGCTTTGAGCGTTGATTAGCATGTGTGCCCGTGTGTGTTTTTTGCGTTAATCATTAGAAGATCACAAAACACACGGTTTCTATGTCGTACCCGTCTGCATTTTTTTGTGTTAATGACCCATAAGTCAGTTACATGTGCGGTGTTTCCTAATAAACCAGGCGTACCATTGATCGAAAAAAAATCAAGAACTAGTGTACATTTTTTTAGAGACGGGATCTACCAACTTTCTTTTTTCTCGCACACGAGTATTTTACACGTTTCGTCTGCGTTGTGTGCTTCCCCCGCCCAAGTTTCAAGTTTCGCACCAAAATTTTCATTAGGCATGTGATTTCAGAATTTATTCCTCCAACCACATCCCCTTCCCCTCAGTATCCTTCCTCGCTCCCGCCTCCCCCTACCGGCATCTCAAACCGCCGGCGCCGCAACCACAGCTTCAACCACATCTATGCTCTGCTCAGATCCAGTCAGGTAACCCACCGATCTCTATCACGTCCCCGGCCTAATTGCTTAAATGGCACCTGTGAAACATCCTCATGCCTCCAAATCCCCCCCCCCCGCGCCAGGAGCTGATGGCGGTCCATGGCACAATGGCCGCTGTGTGTGTTGACCCGGAGGAACACCTCGCCTCCACCGTCGTCGCTGACATGGTGCAGGCTCTGGCCCAGATGAAGTCCCCCCACCGACATGATTTCTACGGTTGATGTATTAAGCATGTCTGTGCCTTGTTTATTTCAGTACTGCACACTGTGTGATGTTCAAATATTACCATGTCCATCTCAATTTCACCAATACCAACAACAAACTTACAATACATGACTCAGGATATCACTAGAGATGCTGCCCATTTGATATTTTTAGTGGATGCTAACCCTGTTTTACTTAACATGCCTGTCCATGTACTTACGCAGGGTCATAACGGCCGATGCTTCTGTTTGCCATCGAGGTGAGCTGCATCCCATGTCTTACGGTATTTCACATAATGTGTGCAATTGAAGTTTAACTTCTACACATGCCAGTGGCACTGATCCACGCTTCAACCCGGAGGAACAGCTCGCCTCCGCCGTCGCTGACTTTGGGTGAGCTCTGGCCAAGATGAAGTGCCCCAGCAACTACCTCTCAGGACTTACCAAGTATGTATTCTCCAGTTCATTCTTACCAATACAAGTTGCAATTAATGGCTATGTTCTATATGGTCGATGTATTAAGCATGTTCTAGTAAACTTGCCTAACACATTTTTGCTACTTTCCCTACATTTTTATAGACATCTAGGTCATACTCTGCTCTGGCAGCACCTGCCTTGTGATGTTTAACTATGCCAATTGCATTTTTATCAGTACCGGTTTCAATGTCTATTAAGCCTATTGCAATTAACAGTTGAATCCATTTTTAAACAGTTGTATTTTAGTGTCTACAAACTTACAAAACATGACTTAGGATGTTGTTAAGCCTGTTGCAATTAACAGTTGTATCCATTTTTTTAATCTGTCAATTTGCTACCATGCTACTCTCCGCAATGAAGATATAGTAGAGATGCTGCCCATTTGCTATTTTTGGTGGATGCTAACCCTGTTGTACTTAACATGCTTGTCCATGTACTTAACATGCTTGTCCACTAATCCGGTGCCGGACTCGTTAGCTAGGACGCAAGCCAATGATGCGCCCGTTCCGCCTCCTCAAGAGGATTCAGATGATGTGTTGGTTATGAATTCCGGAGTGGAGAGCGTGATGAATCACCGACATTTGAAGGAAGATATGCATGCTCCGGTCTTGTCCGGACAAGAATTCACCGCACTGAGTTCGACAGATGCATATATTCGAGCCGCTCGAGACTGATACGTATCCAACGTATCTATAATTTTGATTGTTCCATGTTGTTATATTATCAATCTTGGATGTTTTATAGTCATTTTTAGTCATTTTATATCATTTTTTAGTATTAACCTATTGACATAGTGCCAAGTGCCAGTTCCCGTTTTTTCGTGTTTTTTACATCATAGAAAATCAATATCAGACAGAGTCCAAATGCCACGAAACTTTACAGAGAATTTTTATGGGCCAAAAGGAACACAACAGGCCCTGTCTATGCCTAGGGGGTGCCCCGAGGGGGGCACAACCCACCAGGGCGCGCCAGGAGGCCCAGGCGCGCCCTGGTGGGTTGTGCCCACCTCGGGTGCCCCTAGACCGCCTCTTTGCTCTATAAATACCCCCAAAAATCCCAGAACCCTAGGGGAGTCAACGAAATATTTATCCACCCGCCGTAGAGTCCAGAACCACCAGATCCAATCTAGACACCATCTCAGATGGGGTTCACAACCTCCATTGGTGCCTCTCCGATGATGCGTGAGTAGTTCTTTGTAGACCTTCAGGTCCATATTTAGTAGCTAGATGGCTTCACCTCTCTCTCTCTCTCTTTATCCTCAATACAATGGTTTCTTGGAGATCCATATGATGTAACTCTTTTGCGGTGTGTTTGTTGGGATCTGATGAACTTTGAGTTTATGATCAGATATATGTTTTTACATCCATGAAAGTTATTTGAGTTTCTTTGATCTCTTATATGCATGATTGCTTATAGCCTCATATTTCTTCTCCGATATTTTGGTTTTGTTTGGCCAACTTGATCTATTTATGTTGCAATGGGAAGAGGTGCTTTGTTGTGGGTTCGATCTTACGGTGCTTGATCCCAGTGGTAGAAAGGGAAATGACACGTATGTATCATTGCTACTAAGGATAAAATGATGGGGTCTATCTCTACATAGATAGATCTTGTCTACATCATGTCATCGTTCTTATTGCATTACTCCGTTTCTCCATGAACTTAATACACTAGATGCATGTTGGATAGCGATCGATGTGTGGAGTAATAGTAGTAGATGAAGGCAGGAGTCGGTATACTAATCTTGGACATGATGCCTATATAATGATCATTGCCTGGATATCAACATAATTATTTGAAGTTTTATCAATTGCCCAATAGTAATTTGTTTACCCACCGTTTGCTTGCCTTTGCGATCTACTTTTATTTGCTTTTATTTTCAGATCTACTAAACCAAAAACCCAAAAATACTTTGCTGCAATTTTCCCTTATTTATTTTATTTGGCGTTCAATCTATCAATCTACTACAAATTTATCTCACGTCCATTTGCCTATCTTGAGGCGCCGTACCCCGAAAGGGATTAACAACCCCTTTAACACGTCGGGTTGCGAGGATTTGTTATATGTGTGCAGGGGTTGTTTACGTTGTTTTGCTTGCTTCTCCTACTGGTTCGATAACCTTGGTTTCATATCTGAGGGAAATACCAACATAGCTTCAAGCGACATCAAAAGGAATTTCTGGCGCCGTTCCCAGGGAGGATCAAGTCAAGATAGTCTCCGGCCACATGCCAATTTCTGGTGCCGTTGCCGAGGAGGATCTTCAACATATACCAGGCTCCTAATCACAAATCTCATCTCCTCGCAATTTACATTATTTTCCATTTGCCTCCCATTTTCCTCTCCCCCACTTCACAAGAAATTGTCGTTTTATTCGCCTCTCTTTTTTCGTTCGCCGTTTTCTTGCCGGATCTGTTTTTGAGTGTGATCTTGTTATGTAGTCATCATGACTCAAGAGAACAACAAGTTATGTGATTTCTCAAATACCAACAACAATGATTTTATTGGCACTCCGATTGCTCCTCCCGCCGCTAGTGCGGAGTCTTGTGACATTAACACTGCTTTGTTGAATCTTGTCATGAAAGACCAATTTTTCGATACTCCTAATGAGGATGTCGTGTCCCATCTTAATACCTTCATGGAAACTGATGTGGTCAAGATGAAATGATTTCCATTTTCCTTGCGTGATTCTGCAAAAATTTGGTTCTCTTCTTTGCCTTGCAATAGTATTGATTCTTGGAATAAGTGCAAAGATGCTTTTATCACTAAGTATTTTCCTCCCGCAAAAATTATTTCCCTTAGAACCCAGATCATGAATTTCAAGCAACTTGAACATGAGCATGTTGAAAAATCTTGGGAAAGGATGAAAATGATGCTAAGGAATTGCCCAACTCATGGGTTAAATCTTTGGATTATCATACAAAATTTTTATGCGGGGTTGAATTTTGTTTCTCGTAATCTTTTAGATGTCGCCGCGGGTGGTAATTTTATGGAAATTATTTTGGGTGAAGTCACCAAATTGCTTGATAATATTATGGCAAATTACTGGCAATGGCATACCGAAAGAGCTCCTACTAGTAAAAAGGTTAATTCGCTTGAAGAAATTTCATCTGTGAGTGAAAAAGTAGATGCTCCTGTGAAATTGGTTGCTAGTAGAAGTGCTCCTATTGATCTTAATGATATGCCTTTATCTACTTTGATTGAGAAAAATAGTGATGCCATAGATGTGAATTTTATCTCTCGAAATAATTTCAACAGCAATGCTTATAGAGGTAATTTTAATCTAGGCCTTTTCCTAGTAATTCATCTAATAATTATGGTAATTCCTATGGAAATCAATATTATAATAATAATAGGAACACCTGTAATCTTGAATTTATCAATACTCAAAAAGTTTTCAACACTTCCATAGAAGAAAAGTTGAGCAAGATTGATGATTTGTCTAGAAGAGTTGATAGAATTGCTCATGATGTGGAAAATCTCCAGATGAAATTTTTTGTGCCTAAGGTTGATGAATCAATTAAAGCTCTTTATGTTTCTATCGATGAAAGTAAGAAAAGAACCGCTATGCTTAGAGCTAAAAGAGAATTTTTAGAAAAGGCGTTCTTTAGTGATTTCTTTCGCAAAACTGATGAAGATCTTAAAATGATTGGTGTTTATTCTATTGATTCCTTGTTTAGTAAAGTTAATATTGATGAAAAAGGGACTGGAGAAGAATCAACTTTAGGTAGAAGGCGTCCCAATATTTCGAAGGGTGAAAATCTTGTTGAAAAAATCGATGAAAGTGGGTTTGGAGAGGTCAAAACTTTAGCTAGTGATGTACCCGCTCTTTTGGATTACAAAGACTTAAATTATGATAGTTGCTCTTTGATTAATTGTATTTATTTGTTGCAATCCATGATAAATTCACCCCATGCTTATGAACAAAATAAGCTTTTACTAAATATATTGTTGATGCTATGATGAAAGCTCTTGGAATTAGAAGTTTCAATTCCTAGAAAATTGCATGATGAATGGTAACCTAATATCAAAGTCAAGATTAAAAATTATGAGTGTTTTTCTTTGTGTGACTTGGGTGCTAGTGTTTCTATAATTCCGAAATCTTTATGTGATGTGCTTGGTCTTACTAATCTTGAAGAATGTTCTTGGCGGATTCTACTATTACAAAGCCTATGGGAAAAATTAATGATGTTCTTATTCTTGCAAATAGGAATTATGTGCACATAGATTTTATTGTTCTTGATATTGATTGCAATCTGTCTTGTCCAATTATTCTTGGTAGACAGTTTTTACACACTATCGGTGCCGTGATTGATATGAAAGAAGGCAGTATTAAGTTCTAATTTCCTTTGCGGAAGGGTATGGAACACTTTCCTATAACTAGAATTAAGCCACCTTATGAATCAATCATGAGGGCATCTTATGGATCTCGAACCAAAGATGACAAAACTTAGATCCTTGCTTTATGCCCATCTAACGGCGTAAAACTATAGCCCTTGTTGGGAGGCAACCCAATGAATAAAATTTATTTTTGCTTTTTGCTTCCTGTTATTGTGTGTTAACACAATTATGCTACTGTTATGATTGTGTTTTTTATTTTTTAATTAGTGTTTGTGCCAAGTAAAGCCTTTAGGATCTTCTTGTGTGATAGTTGTTTGATCTTGCTGAAAAAACAAAAACTTTTATGCTCACAAAATTAATTTTCATTTTTTACCAGAGTGCGATAAAATACCCATTCCACTTGAAGTAGATCAATATACAAATTTCTCAGGTCATCTTAATTTTTCAAAAAAACTGGATTACATAAGTATTTGAAATAGTCAGATTGCTACAGACTATCTGTTTTGACAAATTCTGTTTTCTTTGTGTTGTGTGCTTATTTTGATGGATCTATGGTTTTCTTTGATGAGTTTTTGCCATAGAAAAGTTGGAATACAGTAGATATAATACAAGAACAAAATATGAATTGGTTTGATACAGTACTTATAGTAGTGATTTATTATTCTTATACTAACGGATCTCATGAAGGTTTTGTTGAGTTTTGTGTGATTGAAGTTTTCAAATTTTGGGTTATCTTATGATGGATGAAGGAAGGATGGAAGAGTCTAAGCTTGGGGATTCCCCCGACTGGCATCCTCGCTTTCTTCCAATGACCATCGGTATTTTACTTGAAACTATATTTTTATTCGTCACATGATATGTGTTTTGCTTGGAGCGTCTTGTATGATATGAGTCTTTTATTGTTTTATTTTGTGTTTCAAGTCATCAATCCTTGCTGGACACACCTATTTGAGAGATCCAAAATTATGTCATGACTTGTTAGAATTGCTCTCTATGCTTCACTTAACTTTTAATGAGCAATGGACTTGCTCTAGTGCTTCACTTATATATTTTTTTGAGCATGGTGTGCTTTAGTATTATTGAAGAAATGCTCCCTTGCTTCACTTAGATTTATTTTAGAGTTAGTAAAATTTTCAAGAAATTCTCTCTTGCTTCACTTAAATTAATTTGAGAGAAAGAAAAATATATTATGCTCATGATCTTCACTTATATTTGTTGGAGCTTGTCAAAAGCAATACATGAAAATTAGTCCCAAAGTGATAGATATCCAAGAAGGATATAATAAAAACTTTCATGCAGATCATTGGACAAAATAAACTTGATTCTTAGTAATAGTTTTGAGATATGATGATGTGATATGTGAGTCATCTTGATGAGTAATTATGCTTTAGTAAGAATATTGGTGTTAAGGTTTGTAATTCCCTATGCAAGTACGAAAGTCAATAGTCATGCAATGAAATTATATCCTACTTGTGGTTCATTATCCGGTGTTATTTATGCTTAATGCTTGCTTATGAGATTATGCGTTTCTTAGTTGGCCGCTGTCGGTGTCAAAACCGGCGGATCTCGGGTAGGGGGTCCCGAACTGTGCGTCTAGGATCGATGGTAACAGGAGACGGGGGACATGATGTTTACCCAGGTTCGGGCCCTCTCTATGGAGGTAATACCCTATGTCCTGCTTGATTAATATTAATGAATATGAGTGTTACAAGAGTTGATCTACCACAAGATCGTAATGGCTAAACCCTACAACTCTAGCTTGTATGACTATGGTAATGAGTATAACCTTTCTGGACTAACCCCTCCGGTTTATATAGACACCGGGGGGGAATCTAGGGTTACATAGAGTCAGTTACATAATAAGGAATCTTCATAGTCGGTCGCCAAGCTTGCCTTCCACGCCAAGGAGAGTCCAATCCGGACACGGGTATAGTCTTCGGCCTTCATGTCTTCACAGCCCATCAGTCCGGCCCATGGATAATAGGCCGGACGCCCAAGGACCCCTTAATCCAGGACTCCCTCATACATAAAAGAATTCAGAGGAGAATGAAATATTGTTCATAGATAATCTGGATCATAAACCCACAAATCATAGGATCTCGACAAACACACCGCAAAAGAAGATTACATCGAATAGATCTCATGGAAGATCGAGGAGAACTTTGTATTGAGATCCAAAGAGAGAGAAGCCATCTAGCCAATAACTATGGACCCGAAGGTCTGAAGTGAACTACTCACACATCACCCGAGAGGCCATGGAGTTGATGTAGAGGCCCTCCGTGATCAATGCCCCCTCCGGCGGAGCTCCAGAAAAGGCCCCGAGATGGGATCTCTCAGGTACAGAAGGTTGCGGCGGTGGAATTAGGTTTTTGTGGTGCCCCTGGATGTTTTGGGGGTACGTGGATATATATATATAGGGGGAAGAAGTACGACAGTGGAGCAACGAGGGGCCCACGAGGGTGGAGGGCGCGCCCAGGGGGGGTAGGTGCGCCCCCGTGCCTCGTGCCTCGATTGTTTCTTGATGCACACCCCAAGTTTCCTGGATTACGTTTTTTGAGAAAATCATGTTCCTGAAGGTTTCATTCCGTTTGACTCTGTTTGATATTCCTTTTCTTCAAAACCCTAAAATAGGCAAAAAAAAATCAGCAATTTGGGCCGGGCCTCCGGTTAGTAGGTTAGTCCCAAAAATGATATAAAAGTGTAAAATAAAGCCCATTAACATCCAAAATAGATAATATAATAGCATGGAGCAATCAAAAATTATAGATACATTGGAGACGTATCAAGCATCCCCAAGCTTAATTCCTGCTCGTCCTCGAGTAGGTAAATGATAAAAAAAGAATAATTTTTGATGTGGAATGCTTTCTAACATGTTTCTCAATGTAATTTTTCTTTATTGTGGCATGAATTTCAGATCCATATGATTCAAGATAAAAGTTTAATATTGACATAAAAATAATGATACTTCAAGCATACTAACTAAGCAATTATGTCTTCTCAAAATATCATGGCCAAAGAAATTTATCCCTAGAAAATTATATAGTCTGGCTATGCTCTATCTTCACCACACAAAATATTTAAATCATGCACAACCCCGATGACAAGCCAAGCAATTGTTTCATACTTTTGGTGTTCTCAAACTTTTTCAATCTTCACGCAATATATGAGCGTGAGCCATGGATATAACACTATATGGTGGAATAGAATGGTGGTTGTGGAGAGGACAAAAAGGAGAAGATAGTCTCACATCAACTAGGCATATCAACGGGCTATGCAGATGACCATTAATAGATATCAATGTGAGTGAGTAGGGATTGCCATGCAACGGATGCACTAGAGCTATAAGTGTATGAAAGCTGAACAAAAGAAACTAAGTGGGTGTGCATCCAACTTGATTGCTCACGAATACCTAGGGCAATTTGAGGAAGCCCATCATTGGAATATACAAGACAAGTTCTATAATGAAAAATTCCCACTAGTATATGAAAGTGATATCATAGGAGACTCTCTATCATCAAGATCATGGTGCTACTTTGAAGCACAAGTGTGGAAAAGGATAGTAAAATTGTCCCTTCTCTCTTTTTCTCTCATTTCTTTTTTCTCTTTTTTTTCTTTGGGCCTTCTTTTTTTGCCTCTTTTCTTTTTTTCGTCCAGAGTGTCATCCCGACTTGTGGGGGAATCATAGTCTCCATCATCCTTCCTTCACTTGGGACAATGTTCTAATAATGATGATCATCACACTTTATTTACTTACAACTCAAGAATTACAACTCGATACTTGGAACAAGATATGACTCTATGTGAATGCCTCCGGCGGTGTACCGGGATGTGCAAATATGCATGAGTGGCATGTATGGAAGAATTATGAACGGTGGCTTTGCCACAAATACGATGTCAACTACATGATCATGCAAGCAATATGACAATTATGAAGCGTGTCATAATAACGGAATAGTGGAAAGTTGCATGGCAATATATCTCGGAATGGCTATGGAAATGCCATAATAGGTAGGTATAGTGGTTGTTTTGAGGAAGGTATATGGTGGGTTTATGGTACCGGCGAAAGTTGCGCGATACTAGAGAGGCTAGCAATGGTGGAAGGGTGAGAATGCGTATAATCCATGGACTCAACATTAGTCATAAAGAACTCACATACTTATTGCAAAAATCTACAAGTTATCAAAGCAAAGTATTACGGTCATGCTCCTAGGGGGATAGATTGGTAGGAAAATACCATCGCTCGTCCCCGACCGCCACTCATAAGGAAGACAATCAATAAATAAATCATGCTCCGACTTTATCACATAACGGTTCACCATACATGCATTCTATGGGAATCACAAACTTCAACACAAGTATTTCTAAAATTCACAACTACTCAACTAGCATGACTCTAATATCACCATCTCCATATCTCAAAACAATTATCAAGTATCAACTTCTCATAGCATTCAACGCACTTGTATGAAAGTTTTTATTATTGCCATGTTGTTCTAAAGGACTCTCAAAATAATATAAGTGAAGCATGAGAGATCAATTATTTCTATAAAATAAAACCACCACCGTGCTCTAAAAGATATAAGTGAAGCACTTAGAGCAAAAACTATATAGCTCAAAAGATATAAGTGAAGCACATAGAGTATTCTAATAAATTCCCAATCTTGTGAGTCTCTCTCAAAAGGTGTGTACAGCAAGGATGATTGTGGTAAACTAAAAGGCAAAGACTCAAATCATACAAGACGCTCCAAGGAAAACACATATCATGTGGTGAATAAAAATGTAGCTCCAAGTGAAGTTACCGATAGACGAAGACGAAAGAGGGGATGGCTTCCGGGGCATCCCCAAGCTTAGGCTTTTTGGTGTCCTTGTATTTTAACTTGGGGTGCCATGGGCATCCCCAAGCTTAGGCTCTTTCCACTCCTTGTTCCATAATCCATCAAATCTTTACCCAAAACTTGAAAACTTCACAACACAAAACTCAAAATAGAAAATCTCGTGAGCTCCGTTAGTGAAAGAAAACAAAACACCACTTCAAGGTACTGTAATGAACTCATTATTGATTTACATTGGTGTTAAACCTACTGTATTCCAACTTATCTATGGTTTATAAACTCTTTTACTAGCCATAGATTCATCAAAATAAGCAAACAACACACGAAAAACAGAATCTGTCAAAAACAAAAGAGTCTGTAGTAATCTGTAGCTAACACAACTTCTGGAACCCCAAAAATTCTAAAATAAATTGCTGGACGTGACTAATTTATATATTAATAATCTTCAAAAAGAATTAACTAATTAGCACTTTCCAAATAAAAATGAACATCAATTCTCGTGAGCGCTAAAGTTTCTGTTTTTTTACAGCAAGATCAAAAAGACTTTCCCCAAGTCTTCCCAACGGTTCTACTTGGCACAAATACTAATTAAACACAAAAAACACAACCAAAACAGAGGCTAGATAAATTATTTATTACTAAACAGGGACAAAAGGCAAGGAATAAAAATAAAATTGGGTTGCCTCCCAACAAGCGCTATCGTTTAACGCCCCTAGCTAGGCATAAAAGCGAAGATAGATCTAGGTATTGCCATCTTTGGTGGGCAATTCTTCAATAAGACACCTATAGCTTTTAGGAGTTTCTTTATTCTTATTAATTATCAAACTCCTAGGCACGAAATTAATAAAATCATTTGTATCAAAAGGTTCCTTAAGGATAGTGAGAAAATTGGGGCGAACACTTATGGATTTGAGGTCCGCATTTTCCTTACTAGAAGTTTCACCCTTATTTTTAGGAACATACATCAATTTAGTAATCTTAGCATTAGGAGGAGTGTTTTTCTTGGAAGAAAAGGAAGACCCAAGGTTGGTAATAATATCCTCAATTTTATCAATTCTAGTGGAATCTTGATCTATCTTTTCATTAACCATAGGTCCCTTTTCTGTAAAACTTTTAAGAGCAACTCCTACCTTAGATCTGTATTGGGTAATTTGGTTATGTATCTTTCTATCCAAATTTTCAATCAACTATATAGTGGCAACTTTATTTTCAATAATTTCAAGCCATTGCATCACGTGTTCCAAAGTTAAAATAGTTCCATTAACCAAAAGAGGTGGTGGGCCTAACAAATCTATCATAGCATTATAAGAATCAAAAGTATGACTACCCAAGAAATTTCCTCTGGTAATGGTATCAAGAATATATCCGTTCCAAGGAGTGATGCCTACATAAAAATTGCGAAGAAGAACAGAAGTAGATTGCTTCCTAGTAGATCTATTTTGCGCATTGCAAATTCCGTACCAAGCATCTTTTAGATTTTCTCCCTCCCTTTGTTTAAAATTAAGAACTTCATTCTTGGGAGACAAAGGAGTAGATAAAGGACTAGCCATAATGACAAGGCAAGCAATCCAACACACGAGAAAACAAGAAATGGGCAAAAAGGCAAATAGAAAAATTGAAGGGGAACGGAGAAGAGAGGGCGAATAAAACGGCAAGGGTGAAGTGGGGGAGAGGAAAACGAGAGGCAAATGGCAAATAATGTAATGCGAGGGATACGAGTTTGTGATGGGTACTTGGTATGTCTTGACTTGACTTGGCTTGGTGCGAATCTCCCCGGCAACAGTGCCAGAAATGGCTCGTTGTCGGAGTCCAATCTTGACTTGACTTGGCGCGAATCTCCCCGGCAACGGTGCCAGAAATCCTTCTTGCTACCTCTTGAGCACTGCGTTGGTTTTCCCTTGAAGAGGAAAGGGTGATGCAGTAAAGTAGCGTAAGTATTTCCCTTGGTTTTTGAGAACCAAGGTATCAATCCAGTAGGAGATCACGCTCAAGTCCCACACACCCACAAACAAATAAGAACCTCGCAACCAACGCGATAAAGGGGTTGTCAATCCCTTCACGGTCACTTACGAGTGTGAGATCTGATAGATATGATAAGATAATATTTTTGGTATTTTTATGATAAAGAGAAATAAAGATGCAAAGTAAAATAAAAGGGCAATAGAAATAACTAAGTATTGGAAGATTAATATGATGGAAGATAGACCGGGGGCCATAGGTTTCACTAGTGGCTTATCTCAAGAGCATAAGTATTATGGTGGGTAAACGAATTATTGTCAAGCAATTGATAGAATTGAGCATAGTTATGAGAATATCTAGGTATGATCATGTATATAGGCATCACGTCCGTGACAAGTAGACCGAAACAATTCTGCATCTACTACTATTACTCCACACATCGACCGCTATCCAGCATGCATCTAGAGTATTAAGTTCATAAGAACAGAGTAATGCTTTAAGGAAGATGACATGATGTAGAGGGATAAACTCATGCAATATGATATAAACCCCATCTTTTTATCCTCGATGGCAACAATACAATACGTGTCGGTTCCCTTTATGTTACTGGGATCGAGCACCGCAAGATTGAACCCAAAGATAAGCACTTCTCCCATTGCAAGAAAGATCAATCTAGTAGGCCAAACCAAACTGATAATTCGAAGAGACTTGCAAAAATAAACCAATCATACATAAAAGAATTCAGAGGAGAATCAAATATTGTTCATAGATAATCTGGATCATAAACCCACAATTCATTAAATCTTGACAAACACACTGCAAAAGAAGATTACATCGAATAGATATCCAAGAAGATCGAGGAGAACTTTGTATTGAGATCCAAAGAGAGAGAAGAAGCCATCTAGCTAATAACTATGGACCCAAAGGTCTGAAGTAAACTACTCACACATCACCGGAGAGGCCATGGAGTTAATGTAGAGGCCCTCCATGATCGATGCCCCCTCCGGTAGAGCTCCAGAAAAGGCCCCGAGATGGGATCTCTCGGGTACAGAAGGTTGCGGTGGTGGAATTAGGTTTCCGTGGTTCCCCTGGATGTTTGGGGGTACGTGGATATATATAGGAGGAAGAATTACGTCGGTGGAGCAATGAGGGGCCCAGGAGGGTGGAGGGCGCGCTCAGGGTGGTAGGCGCGCCCCCTGCCTCGTGCCCTCCTCGATCATTTCTTGACGCACATGCCAAGTCTCCTGGATCACGTTTGTTGAGAAAACCACGTTCTCGAAGGTTTCATTCCGTTTGGACTCTGTTTGATATTCCTTTTCTTCGAAACCCTGAAATAGGCAAAAATAATAGCAATTTGGGCTGGGCCTCCGGTTAGTAGGTTAGTCCCAAAAATGATATAAAAGTGTAAAATAAAGCCCATTAACATCCAAAATAGATAATATAATAGCATGGAGCAATCAAAAAATATAGATATGTTGGAGACGTATCAAGGAGGAGACGAACAAGTGGTTTGGCGCTAGGCATAGAATCTCCGGAGTCTGGCCGCGTTCCAGGGGTTCGACTCGAGGCGATTGGCTGATGCATCATGAAGATGATACGCTCCTCCGGTGAGAACTTCGTCAATTATGAAGGGACCCTCCCATTTGGGCTTGAGTTTGTCCTTTTCTTCTCCGGCAGGCGTAGAACCAGTTCGCCAACGTTGTAAGTCTTGGCTCGTACTTCTCTGCTTTGATATCTTCGAGCTTATTGTTGGTAAAATTCTAATGGGCTTTTGCGACATCATGTTCCTCCTCCAGGGCATCTAGGCCATCCTGCAAATCAAGCTCGGCTTCTCTCTCTTCGTACATACGCACTCAAGGTGAGTCATGAATAATATCGCAGGGTAATACAGCCTTTGCGCCATACACCATGAAGAAAGGTGTGTATCCGGTAGTGCGGTTGGGCGTGGTCCATAGCCCCCAGAGTACGGAGTCGAGCTCCTCGACCCAGTTCTTGTCTGATTCTTTCAAATACCGCACTAGTATGGGCTTGATGCCGCTCATAATAAGACTGTTGGCTCGTTCGACTTGACTGTTGGTTTGTGGGTGGTAGACGGAGGCGTAATCGAGTTTAATACCCAGATTAGTACACCAGGTTTTTACCTCGTCGGCTGTGAAATTGGAGCCGTTGTTAGTGATGATGCTGTGTGGGACACCATAACGGTGCACAACACCGGATATGAAGTCTATCACTGGGCCGGACTCAGCCGTTTTAACCGGCTTAGCCTCTATCCACTTAGTGAATTTGTCCACCATAACCAGCAGATATTTTTTCTTGTGGCTTCCCCCTTTAAGGGGTCCAACCATATCGAGTCCCCAGACCGCAAAAGGCCAAGTGATGGGGATTGTTTGTAAGGCGGTGGGGGGCATATGGCTTTGATTGGTAAAGAGTTGGCATCCGACGCAACGTTGGACAAGGTCCTGTGCATCTGCTCGGGCCGTCGGCCAATAAAAACATGTACGGAAGGCCTTGCTAACAAGGGCCCGAGCTGCGGCGTGGTGACCGCCGAGTCCGGCATGAATTTCAGCCAAGAGCAGCTGCCCCTCTTCCTCGGATATACATCGTTGAAGGACTCCGGTGGCGCTTTTCTTGTAGAGCTCTCCATCATGAACCTTGTAGACCTTTGAACACCGGACAATGCAGCGGCCCTCATTCTGGTCCTCGGGAAGCTCTTTCCTGTTGAGGTAGGCCAGGAAGGGTTCGGTCCATGGGGCAATGACTGCCATGATGAGATGCGCCGACGGTGTTATTTCGATGGATGAGCCCCCGATGACGTCGGTGTTTCTGGGATCTTGGATTATGTTTGGTTCCGGACTAGTATTGCCATTTTCCCCCTGCCACACCACGGATGGCTTAAAGAGCCTTTCCAGGAAAATATTAGGTGGGACGGGGTCACGCTTAGCGCCGATATGAGCAAGAATATCCGTCGCTTGATTACTTTCTCGAGCCACATGATGGAACTCGAGCCCCTCGAACCGGGCCGACATTTTTATGACTGCGTTATGATACACTGCCATCTTCGGATCTTTAGCGTCGAAATCTCTGTTTATTTGAGATATTGCAAGGTTGGAGTCCCCGCCTACTTCTAGGCGTTGTATGCCCATGGAGACAGCCATCCGGAGACCATAGTAAGGCCTCGTATTCGGCTGCGTTATTGGAGTCTGTGTATAGTATTTGGAAACGTACTAGACGATGTCTCTAGTAGGGGACGTTAAAATGACGCCCACCCCTAACCCTGCTAGCATTTTGGAGTCGCCGAAGTACATGACCCAATTGGAGTATGTGCCGTACTCTTTAGGGAGTTCAGCCTCTATCCATTTGGCGACGAAGTCGGCCAGTACTTGGGATTTGATAGCTCAACGTGGTTTATATGTAATGTCAAATGGGAGGAGTTCGATGGCCCATTTGGCAATCTGGCCCGTAGCATCGCGGTTGTTTATAATGCCATTGAGTGGTACTTCGGAGGCCACCGTGATGGAACACTCCTGGAAGTAGTGACAGAGCTTTCGCGATGCCATGAAGACCGCTTATGCTATTTTTTGATAATGAGGGTACCGGGATTTGCATGGTGTAAGGACAGTAGATACGTAGTATACTGGCTTCTGAAGTGGGAATTTATGTCCATCCTGTTCTCGTTCAACGACGAGTACGGTGCTCACCAACTGGTGTGTTGCCGATATGTATAATAACACCGGTTCACCGGCGTTTCGTGCGGCCATGATTGGATTGCTCGCAAGAAGGGTTTTTATTTCCTCCAGTCCGGCTGTTGCCGCGTCCGTCCACTCGAAGTGGTCGGTTTGCCGGTGATAGAGTGGTAGTGCCTTTTCTCCCAATCTAGAGATAAAGCGGCTTAGAGCTGGTACGCAACCCGCAAGCTTTTGAACTTGTTTAAGGTCTGTTCGCTTAGCCAATTGTGACAAAGCTCGGATTTTGGCTGGGTTTGCCTCGATTCCTCTATTGGAAATGTTGAAGCCCAGCAGTTTTCCAGCGGGGACGCCGAAGACACACTTTTCCGGGTTGAGCTTAATGTCATACACCCAGAGGTTGTCGAATGTAAGACGTAAGTTGTCTATTAGTGTTTCGACATGCCTGGTTTTGATGATGATGTCATCGACGTAAGCTTCTACTGTTTTGCCGATCTGTTTCTCCAGGCATGTTTGAATCATGCATTGGTATGTGGCGCCGGCGTTCTTGAGCCCAAAGGGCATGGTGTTGAAGCAGAATGGCCCATATGGGGTGATAAATGTTGTTGCGGCTTGATCGGACTCCTTCATTTTGATTTGATGGTATCCGGAATATGCATCGAGGAAACACAGTGAGTCGTGTCCTGTGGTGGCGTCGATGATTTGATAAATGCGGGGGAGGGGAAGGGATCCTTAGGGCAAGCCTTATTGAGGTCTTTGAAATCGACGCACATGCGCCAGGATTTGTCCTTCTTTGGTACCATCACCAGGTTTTCCAGCCAGTCCGGGTGTTTGATTTCTCTAATGAATTCGGCCTTGATGAGTTTGGCCAGCTCCTCCCCCATGGCTTGTCGCTTGGGTTCGGCAAAGCACCGCAGTGATTGCTTGACCGGTTTAAACCCCTTTAATATATTGAGGCTATGTTCGGCCAGCTCGCGTGGGATCCCTGGCATATCTGAAGGGTGCCAGGCGAATATGTCCCAGTTTTCACGCAGGAATTCTCGTAGTGCGGTGTCAACTGTTGGGTTCATTTGAGCTCTGATAGATGCTATCTTCTTGGGGTCCGTTGGGTGGACTTGGAATTTGACTATTTCTTTTGCTAGTTTAAAGGATGTGGATTTAGGCCGTTTGTCGAGGATCACGTCATCCCTGTCCATCGTGGAGCGTAGTGCGGTTAATTCGTCGGTCGCGAGGGCTTCGGATAGCTCCTCCAGGGCCAGGGATACGGTTTTGTTTTCAGCGCGGAGTGCTATGTCCGGATCACTGACGAGAGTGATTATACCGTTTGATCCAGGCATTTTGAGCTTCATATACCCGTAATGGGGTATGGCCTGAAAGCATGAAAAAGCATCCCGCCCCAACAGGGCGTGATATCCACTCCTGAAAGGGGCCACTTGGAAAGTTATTTCTTTGGACTGATAGTTCTCCGACGTGCCGAATACTACGTCAAGTGTGATTTTGTCCGCGCACCGCGCCTCCTGACTAGGAATAATTCCTCGAAAGGTTGTGTTACTTTGCATGATGTGGCTCCTATCTATTTCCATTTTATGGAGTGTGTCCTCATAAATGAGGTTTAGTCTGCTGCCGCCGTCCATGAGGACCTTGGTAAGTCGAAACCCATCCATGATGGGACTAAGGACTAACGCGTTTGGCGCTTGTACTGTTCTATACTTTGGTTCATCACCGGTGTTGAATGTTATAGCCGTGTCATTCCAGGTGTTTATCACAGCAATTTGGCAGACTTCGGCGAGCTCGCAAAGCGCCCTTTTGCGGTTGTTGTTTGGAGCGAATGTCTCAAAGACCGTCAATACTCTTGAGTTATTGTCCCCTGGGGGATGTCGTCCTGGGTCGTCCTTGATAAGGATGTCCTCACCGCTCTTGGCTACCTGTCATAGTATTCAACATGCTCTAAGGCTGTGGGTTGCCACAGTATCTGGTGTTGTATGTATTTTGCATGGGCCATCGAGCCACCCCACCAGAACGGTGCCGTGCCGCATAGCGGTTTTGTGTTTCTTGACTGTTGGACTGGGCATGCCGTGAGGGTGCGCCCTTTTCGCCTGTAGGGGGAGTTGAGTTGGGACTGACGGTTCCCAGCGAGCTACCTGAGTTTTCTAGGTGCTCTCCATCGTGCTGTACTTTTGTACGATGGTTACTAAGTCAACGAATTTCAGTATGCGGCGGCGATTGATGGCGTTGAGGATTCCTTCGTCCACGCAATTGTTGCAGAACGTGATATTGCGTCCTTGTCACGGCAATCTTTTACCTTGTCCTTGACAAGGAGGAATGTGGCCCAGAAATGGTGGACCGTTTCCTGAGACTGTTGTTTTATGCTCATGAGAGCGTGTATATCCGGGTGGGTGGGTGGAATTAAATCCGAACCCCGACCTGACCGGTTATCCGGAGTCTGACGACCTTCCGGGCTTAACAGTCTGTGTTCTGGAATATCTTCTGATTGTTTAGGACCGCCATCCGATGCTATGTTCGGAGGGCTGGTCGCGTCCTTTCGCGGGTGAGTATCCGGCTCTTCTTGACCGGCGATCCGAACATATCCGTATTCGGTATAGAAGAAGACTCGTCGTCCTGTTCCATGACTACTGCAATCTGGTGAGTGACCGGTAGGGTATCGATTTCTCCTTGATCGGTTTTAGGCCCAATCCGATCGTAGTCTGTGGCTATTCCCGAAGCGGCGATGCGATCTAGGAGTTCGTTCAAAGACGAAAACTCCATTGGATCCATCTGCTTGGAGTTCCCGGAGTTGATGCAAAGGGGGTTTTTCGATGGCCCGAGAGGTCATCATCGGCTCAACGACCGAACGGGCGATCATAGTAAAGCCGCCCAGCCGGAGGGTTTGGCCTGGGGCCAGAGCTCCCCCGGAGGTGATGTTGTCTTTAAGGACAAGGCGAGCCATCGAGCCTTTCGTCGACGGCACAGTGGAACTCTCAATGAAAGCACCAATGTCGGTGTTAAAACCTGCGGATCTCGGTTAGGGGGTCCCGAACTGTGCGTCTAGGATCGATGGTAACAGGAGACGGGGGACACGATGTTTACCCAGGTTCAGGCCCTCTCTATGGAGGTAATACCATACGTCCTGCTTGATTGATATTGATGAATATGAGTGTTACAAGAGTTGATCTACCACAAGATCGTAATGGCTAAACCCTAGAAGTCTAGCTTGTATGACCATGGTAATGAGTATATCCTTTCCGGACTAACCCCTCCGGTTTATATAGACACCGGGTGGGGAATCTAGGGTTACATAGAGTTGGTTGCATAAGAAGGAAACTTCATAGTCGGTCGCCAAGCTTGCCTTCCACGCCAAGGAGAGTCCGATCCGGACATGGGTACAGTCTTCGGCCTTCATGTCTTCACAGCCCATCAGTCCGGCCCATGGATAATAGGTTGGACGCCCGAGGACCCCTTAATCTAGGACTCCCTCAACCGCGTCCCAATCTTTTTCTAGCCTTCATTTTGCACTAAGTATGATAACTACTTGTGCATCTAAAAACCTTTAACCCAGTTTTGCCACATGAGTCCACTATATCTACCTATATGCGGTATTCTTTTGCCGTTCTAAGAAAATTTGCATGTGCCATCTCTAATTTTCAAAATAAACTTCTCTTTTGTGTGTTTGTTTCGCTCGCGGAGCAGTGAGGGGTGGCTAATATTTTCCATACTAGATGTGTTATTCTCAAGATGAGTGTTTATTCACTTGTAATTGCATGAGAGTAAGGCAAAGGTATTAGGGATGCCCAGTCCCGAAATGCAAAAAAAATTAATTTACTTTATGCTGTCAAATAATAAATTCCTTGGAAAGTGTTGGTATGGAGGGCACTCGTGGATACGGTTAGCCATGGAAAGTGAAAGTATGGTGGAAAAAGGAATAAACTTTATTTTCTGTTTGGGGACCGCCTATGATATATCTATGCATGGAAAGTATTGGAAACTATAAGTCGTTTTCGTTGGTGGGATGGATACACCTCTCAAAATGTTTTTATCTCTAAGTTTGACGATTTGAGCTATGGCACCTCTACAAATCCTTGCTTCCCTCTGCGAAGGGCCTTTATTTTACTTTATGCAATTTTTATTTTTGAATTTGAGTCTCCATCTTCTCTTATAAAAGCACCAACTAGGAGGCAATATGATCGTACTTAAGTATTGGGTGTAGCTAATATTCGAGTGTGTTTCATGAATGGATCAATGTTAGAGCATGATGGGCTTGAGATAGCTTATTTTAGCGTTGATATTTTGAAAGACGATCCCTTTTTGATATGCTTGAGAATCTAAATTATCATGTCAAAACTAGACTATTGCTTTGAACAACTAAAAGTCCAATTGTCCATGTTATAAAGAAAAGAATATGATATAACATGATAGGCAGCATTGCACATCAAAAATTCTGTTTTTATCACTTACCTACTCGAGGAAGAGTAGGAGTTAAGCTTGGGGATGCTGATACGTCTCCAATGTATCTATAATATTTGATTGTTCCATGCTGTTATATTATCAATCTTGGATGTTTTATAATCATTTTATAGTCATTTTATATCATTTTGGTACTAACTTATTGACATAGTGCCAAGTGCCAGTTCCTGTTTTTTCCGTGTTTTTTATATCGCGGAAAATAAATATCAGACGGAGTCCAAATGCCACGAAACTTTACAGAGAATTTTTATGGGCCAAAAGGAACACAACGGGCCCTGGCTACGTCTGGGGGGTGCTTGGTGGCACAACCCACCAGGGCGCGCCAGGAGGCCCAGGCACGCCTTGGTGGGTTGTGCCGACCTCAGGTGCCCCCCGAACCGCCTCTTTGCTCTATAAATACCCAAAATTCCCAGAACCCTAGGGGAATTGACGAAATATTCATCCAGCCGCCGAAGAGTCCAGAACCACCAGATCCAATCTTGACACCATC
This sequence comes from Triticum aestivum, assembly GCF_018294505.1. Classification (NCBI taxonomy): domain Eukaryota; kingdom Viridiplantae; phylum Streptophyta; class Magnoliopsida; order Poales; family Poaceae; genus Triticum; species Triticum aestivum. The sequence continues at coordinate 422,395,700 of NC_057806.1, read as the reverse complement.
TCAGATGGGGTTCACCACCTCCATTGGTGCCTCTCTGGTGATGTGTGAGTAGTTCTTTGTAGATCTTCGAGTCCGTAGTTAGTAGCTAGATGGCTTCATCTCTCTCTCCCTCTCTCTCTCTCTCTTGATCCTCAATACAATGGTCTCTTGGAGATCCATATGATGTAACTCTTTTGCGGTGTTTTTGTTGGGATCCGATGAACTTTGAGTTTATGATCAGATCTATCTTTTTATATCCATGGAAGTTATTTGAGTTTCTTTCATCTCTTATATTCATGATTGCTTATAGCCTCGTATTTCCTCTCTGATATTTGGGTTTTGTTTGGCCAACTTGATCTATTTATCTTGCAATGGGAAGAGGTGCTTTGTAGTGGGTTCGATCTTACGGTGCTTGATCCCAGTGACAGAAAGGGAAACGACACGTATGTATCGTTGCTACTAAGGATAAAACGATGGGGTCTATCTCTACATAGATAGATCTTGTCTACATCATTTCATCGTTATTATTGCATTACTCCGTTTCTCCATGAACTTAATACACTAGATGCATGCTGGATAGTGGCCGATGTGTGTAGTAATAGTAGTAGATGCAGGAAGGAGTCGGTCTACTAATCTTGGACGTGATGCCTATATAATAATCATTGCCTGGATATCATCATAATTATTTTAAGTTCTATCAATTGCCCAACAGTAATTTGTTTACCCACCATTAGCTATTTTTCTCGAGACAATCCACTAGTGAAACCTACGGCCCCCGGGTCTTCTTTCTCATATATTTGCCTTTGCGATCTACTTTTATTTGCTTCTATTTTTAGATCTACTAAACCAAAAACCCAAAAATACTTTGCTGCAATTTTCCCTTATTTATTTTATTTGACGTTCGGTCTATCAATCTACTACAAATTTATCTCACGTTCGTTTGCCTATCTTGAGGCGCCGTACCCCGAAAGGGATTGACAACCCCTTTAACACGTCGGGTTGCAAGGATTTGTTATCTGTGTGCCTTTTTATGTTGTGTTGCTTGGTTCTCCTACTGGTTCAATAACTTTGGTTTCATATCTGAGGGGAATACCTACCGACCCTGTGCTGCATCATCCCTTCCTCTTTGGGGCAATACCGACGTAGCTTCAAGCGACATCAGAGATGGCCTTGTCGGAGTTATTCAGCTGTTCTCAAAGAAGATACAGGTAAAATTTGACACAAGTTTGCATGGTCGTATGCCAGTAACCCCCGAGACTTGAAACGGTGAAGCAAACCGATTTAAGGATCGATAATTTTGTGCAGGTTCTGCAAGAAAAGCACACTATGCTGGCTCAGGAGCTGAACACAAACCAGACGCAACTGAGTGCAGTTACCACCGAACTAGCAGTTTTGAAAGAGATCGCAAAGGGCGGGTCGAGGGACAAAAAACTTGAGGAGGAAAAGGACAAACAGTCCGAAGAGATAGGGAGCTTGAAGTCTCAGCTATCAGCCGCTCAGAAGGAAAATGAAAAGCTGAAGGGCGGCATGTTCTATATGTCTTCCTCTCATGTTTAGAACCACCATAGGTACTTCACGTCTAATCGATAATGCGGAATACCATGAATTTGTTACGGCAAGTCTATTAACTGGTCGACTAGAGGAGGAAGTGTCCAGGTTTCAAGGCGACGTGCTAAAGGAGTTATCCGCCATGCATGCTCGGTCCCGGAAGGCCATGAGGAGTATGGTGAAGGCGTTATGGCCATTTGATACCCCTCCGGAAAGTATGGAAGCCCTGGCAAACCTGTTCAAAGGTGCTCGGCATCGGTTCGAGCTATGGAAGACATCTGCCTGCCATGAAGGCGCACGAGAAGCCTGGGCCATGATGAAGACACGCTTATGGAAACTGGATCCGAATCATATGGCCCGAGTAGGACCACAGGGACCAGACGGGAAGGAAATCCCGTTAAATTTAGTCCATGATCAAGTAATGCTCGCTGCGAAATATTCGCAGGAAGACTATAGATTAGACAGCCTTATAGACGACATAGAGAAGGAATAGGTTTTGAGCTTAATGTATTGATGCACATTTATGATAAGCCTATGGCTTTGATCCGAACATGTGAAATGATTTTTTCATCGCAGACTTTTGGCTTTAACCTCCAAACCAATAATGGTGATGTGTTTCTGGAAACGTACGACAAGAGGAAGTATCCTTCCAGAAACCAGGCAACCCAGTCATAGTGCTCAAATAGACAAAAAAATTTGAGTTCGGGATGTATGTTATATTACGTATGTAAGAAACATCTTCCAAGGAAAATAGTTCTGTTAAAGGTTCCTTTCCTTGGGTCGTCATGTTATACGTGCCAAGATGTGTGGTTCATAGTATGAAAAAACCGTCTTGAAATGCTTTGAAGATGATTGCAATACAGTGATAGTTTGCCGACCAATTATTCCCTTAAGAACGCTAGCTTTCGGCTTCACCCGTATGAGGTACATGTCCAAATGACCCGGTTGTAACAATCGTAGAGGTGCTCCCTTTATGCCCTAGCCGAACAATCGGGAATGTAGGGCATAAGCACAGGAGCGAGGTAACCCAGCTTGGCAAAAAACTTAAGTCATAGAGGTGCATATAATTGCAAGAAAGGATGTATATCCGCAAACGGCACATGTATTGTGAGCTCTAGGCTTGATATAATAATAAGCTTCTATTTATAGAAGCCCCCAGTCGTGGCTGATACGTCTCCAACGTATCTATAATTTTTTATTGTTCTGTCCTATTATATTATCTATTTTGGATGTTATTGGGCTTATTTTTACACTTTTATATTATTTTTGGGACTAACCTATTAACCGGAGGCCCGACCCAAATTGTTGTTTTCTTGCCTATTTCAGTGTTTCGAAGAAAAGGAATATCAAATGGAGTCCAAACGGAATGAAACCTTCGGGAAAGTTATTTTTGGAATGGAAGCAATCCAGAAGACTTGGAGTATATGTCAGGCAAGAAACGAGGCAGCCATGAGGCAGGGGGGCATGCCCACCCCCCTGGGCGCGCCCCCCACCCTCGTGAGCCCCTCATTGCTCCACCGACATACTTCTCCCTCCTATATACTCCCTATGTTCTGTATTATTTGTTGTTGGGCATTCACAGTTCAACTTCTGTCACGTTCATTCTCTTTTTGACTTTCCAACTTTACCCCTCCTTCGCCGCTGTCGTCGTAGCTCCCACTCATTCGCTCGCTATCTCCCTCTCCCTTTCCTTGTCGCCGCCCTCTCCCTCTCTTCTCTATCGCTGCGGCTCCGCCGCAGCTACGTCGGCCGCAGCTCCTTCGCCCCACCCCATACACCTCCTGCACGACCTTGCTGCGCTCGAGCTCGCGGCCCTATCTGCCCGCACCGCCGCCTCCCTGGGGGGCGCAGCCGGCCTGCCGCAAGTACACCTACGCTATCGCCTCCCTGGGGGCCGCAAGGCGAAGTGGATGTCCGAGGAGAAGGCTCGCGGCGAGGGCCGGGCGCCCAAGTGTGAGGCAGAGCTCGCCTCCCCCAACGATGGCGGCTTCGACCTGAGAGGCCTAGTCTGAGCCGGCGCCGCCGCCAAGGCCAAGACCGAGTGAGGCGCCGAGGAAGCTAGCAAGGATGACAAGAAGAAGCCGGCGAGGAAGGGCATCCAGATCGAGGAGATCCCGGCGGCTGTGACGTCCAGATCAAGGTATACTCAGTAGAAAAGATGAGATTTTTTAGGTGTTTGGCCCCAATCTGAATGAAATGTGGGATTTCCAGTACCCCAGTAGCACACTCCAGTACTGTACTCCGGTAGCTTAAATGGAACTTGACTGTTTTGGGTTTTCCAGTAGCTTAATGATCTCTGCATCACCACAAAAGTGCAGATACAAAGCCAGATGATTTGCTTAATGATCTCTAGAGTATATTGAACTTTTCGTGAGTAAGCCAGATGGTTTGCTTTTGCTATCTTATTAGGTGAGTAAACTGGATTTATATGAAAGTCAGTGTTCTTGAACTACTCCAGTTAGCTTGCTGATGCTTTCAGCAATCTTGGTGTTTAAATTTGACTTGGTGTAGTAATCTTGGAGCTTAGTGTTCCAGTTAATTTAACACTTGCAGTAGTATAGCACTTGCAATAGTATAGCACTTGCAGTAGTATGGCACTTGCAGTAGTGTGTGACAGCAGTAGTTTAGTGCAAGTTTTAGTTAATTAGCTGGACTAAACAAGATGCTTGGTGATCTACAGGAGTAGGACAAGCAAATCTACTTGAATATTTGTTTACTGAAAGTAAATGAACATTTTACTGCTAGTGTACTGATAGTGTAATCTAGCTATTGTACTGATATTTCTGTTTCTTTGAACATTTTACTATCAATAAAAATGATGTACTGCTAGTGTACTGCTGCTTTCAGTTAATTCAAATTAGCTAAAACCTTTTACTGTCAAATAGTGCTAATGTTTACTCTATGAAATAAACTACTCCATGTGAAATAAACCTTGCTAGGTGAATCTTGTTTGCATTAGGAGTAGTTGCTGGAAATTTACTGAATTTTGTTTCCAATAGATGCACTGCATTTCACAGAAAGAGTACTCAAGTGCATCACCACAAAAGTGCAGATACAAAGCCAGATTGTAGTAGCTTAAATTAGAACTTTACTATTTTGGAATTTCCGGTAGCTTAACATTATTGTTATCTGCTTTGCTGAATTTAACTGTAGTAAATTAGTGTAAATCGAAGATTGCTGGAGTATGTATTGGCAAAAGGCAAGAGGCTCAAGATCTTGTTTAGTTAATTAGGAGTAGTGTACTACTGCTGTAGTTTCTCCATCTGGAGTACAACTCCTCTTCTCTTCTCTTCTTCAGTTAATTAGGAGTAGTTTTAGAGGTAACTAACTGAAACTTTTTACATGTTGACAACAGTAGCATGTGGACCTATCATGGTGATTTCATATCAAAATAGAGGAGTACTCCTGTTCATTTGGAGAACTCATACAACAATTGATATGCATCAAACTTGGGATCAACAGTAGCATGTGGCCTTATCATTCTGGTTTTTGGATGATTTAGTTAATCAAATTTCTCAATTGAGGAACACCTGTACTTGTCATTCCGGTCTTGGGATCAACAGTATCATATGGACTTATCATTCTTGTTTCTGGATGATTTAGTTAATCAATTTGACATCAATTGACCTGGTTTATGGATCCATTGCAGTTCTCTGCGCTGTCCGAGATGAGAAGAGCAGCAACAAGAATCAAGCACAATATAGAGAGGAGAGGAGCAACAGAAGTGGACAGCACAGTGGCTGACCTCGGGCTCTTGATTGGAGTGGGGGGAGGCAGCCGGCGAGGGATCTGTGGCCAGTGGGGAAGGATCTGAAGCTACGGCGGAGCAGGCAGCCGGCAAGGGAGCTGCGGACCGCGGCAGGGAAGGGCGGCCGGCGAGGGAGCTGCGGACTGCCGCGGGGAAGGGCAGCCGGCGAGGGAGCTTCGAGCTAAATTGGGGAAGGGCGGCCGGCGTGGGAGCTTCCGACCACGGCGGGGAAGGACACCGGAGACGCGAAGGGCGGAGGAGCCCGGCGGAAGGGAGGAGCGACGGCGGAGAAGCCTGGCGAGGGGAGGAGCGATGGAGGAAGACGCCTCCAGATCAATTTCAAAACGGGGGTACTTTCGTAATTTCACACCATTTCACCTGGTCGGAACAGAACCTCCAGCGAAAAATAATACGGAACAGAGGGAGTATATCCATATACCCCCCAAACATCCGAGAGCAGAATAGATCGGGAGTTCCGCAGCCAGAAGCCTCCGTAGCCACCGAAAACCAATCTAGACCCGTTCTGGCACCCTACCGGAGGGGGGAATCCCTCTCCGGTGGCCATCTTCATCATCTCGACGCTCTCCATGACGAGGAGGGAGTAGTTCTCCCTCGGGGCTGAGGGTATGTACCAGTAGCTATGTGTTTGATTTCTCTCTCTTGTGTTCTTGAGGTGGTACGATCTTGATGTATCGCGAGCTTTGCTATTATAGTGGGATCTTATGATGTTTCTCCCCCTCTACTCTCTTGTGATGAATTGAGTTTTCCCTTTGAAGTTGTCTTATCGAATTGAGTCTTTAAGGATTTGAGAACACTTGATGTATGTCTTGCATGTGCTTATCTGTGGTGACGATGCGATATCATGTGATCCACTTGATGTATGTTTTGGTGATCAACTTGCGAGTTCCCGTGAACTTATGCATAGGGGTTGGCACAGGTTTTCATCTTGACTCTCCGGTAGAAACTTTGGGGCACTCTTTGAAGTTCTTTGTGTTGGTTTAATAGATGAATCTGAGATTGTGTGATGCATATCCTATAATAATACCCACGGATACTTGAGGTGACATTGAAGTATCTAGGTGACATTAGGGTTTTGGTTGATTTATGTCTTAAGGTGTTATTCTAGTACGAACTCTATGATAGATTGAACGGAAAGAATAGCTTCGTGTCATTTCACTACGGACTTTTGAATAGATCGATCAGAAAGGATAACTTTGAGGTGGTTTCATACCCTACCATAAGCTCTTCTTGTTCTCCGCTATTAGTTACTTTGGAGTGACTCTTCGTTGCATGTTGAGGGATAGCTATATGATCCAATTATGTTATTATTGTTGAGATAACTTGCACTAGTGAAAGTATGAACCCTAGGCCTTGTTTCAACACATTGCAATACCGTTTGTGCTCACTTTTATCATTAGTTACCTTGCTGTTTTTATATTTTCATATAGCAAAAACCATTATCTACTATCCATATTGCACTTGTATCACCATCTCTTCGCCGAACTAGTGCACCTATACAATTTACCATTGTATTGGGTGTGTTGGGGACACAAGAGACTCTTTGTTATTTGGTTATAGGGTTGCTTGTGATAGACCATCTTCATCCTACGCCTCCCATGGATTGATAAACCTTAGGTCATCCACTTGAGGGAAATTTGCTACTGTCCTACAAACCTCTGCACTTGGAGCCTCAACAACGTCTACAAGAAGAATGTCGTGTAGTAGACATCAAGCTCTTTTCTGGCGCCGTTGCCGGGGAGGTTAGCGCTTGAAGGTATATCTTTAGATCTTGAAATCAAATCTTTTAGTTTCTTGTTTTATCACTAGTTTAGTCTATAAAAGAAAACTACAAAAATTTGGAATTAAGGTTGCCTCATATGCTTAATCTTTTTAATGTTTCGTGAAAATAAGGATTCCGATAATTGTGCCAAAGTGTTAGAAGAAGAATGTATTAAAATGTTTGGCATTAAATCTTTGGATGATGAGCATGATTTCAATGTTATTAGTATGAATTCTTTGAATATCCATGATGCTAATGATATGCAAGGCCACAAGCTTGGGGATGCTATGTTTGATGAAGATGATATTTTTTGTCCCCCAGGTTTTGATGAGCAAATTTATTATGATGAAAGCATCCCTCCTATCTATGATAATTATTGTGATGACACATATGCTATAAAGAATAATGATATTCGTGAAACTCATCATCATGATTTTAACTTTCAATTGGATTATGCCTCACATGATAGTTATTTTGTTGAGTTTGCTCCCACTACTATTCAAGAGAAGAAATTTGCTTATGTGGAGAGTAATAAAAATTCTATGCTTGTAGATCACGAAAAGAATGTTTTATGTGATGCTTATATTGTTGAATTCAATCATGATGCTACTGAAAATTATTGTGTGGGAGGAATACATGCTTGTAGGAGTTGCAACAATATCAAGTTTCTTCTCTATGTGCTTAAAGTTTTAAAGTTATGCTTGTTTTGCCTTCCTATGCTAGTTAATTATTGTTCCCATAAATTGTTTGCTCACAAAATCCTTATGCATAGGAAGTGGGTTAGACTTAAATGTGCTAGTCATATTCTTCATGATGCTCTCTTTATGTTACAATTCTTATCTTTTATGTGAGCATCATTGAAATCATCATGCCTAGCTAGGGGCGTTAAATGATAGCGCTTGTTGGGAGGCAACCCAACTTCTTTTTTGTTCCTTGCTTTTTGATTCTGTTTAGTAATAAATAATTCATCTAGCCTCTGTTTAGATGTAGTTTTATCCTTTTAATTAGTGTTTGTGCCAACTAGAACCTTTGGGAACACTTGGGGAAAGTCTTTGCGATCATGCTGTAAAAAACAGAAACTTTAGCGCTCATGAGATTTGCTGCCATTTTTTATTGGAGAGGGGTATTTAGTTAATTATTTTTTCAGATGATTAATAGGTAAATTCATCACGTCCATCAATTTATTTTAGATTTTTTGGGGTTCCATAAGTATACGTTTGATACAGATTACTACAGACTGTTCTGTTTTTGACAGATTCTGTTTTTATGTGTTGTTTGCTTATTTTGATGAATCTATGAGTAGTATCGGAGGGTATGAACCATAGATAAGTTGGAATACAGTAGATATTACACCAATATGAATTTAGAATGAGTTCACAACAGTACCTAAGTGGTGATTTATTTTCTTATACTAACGGAGCTTACGAGTTTTTTGTTAAGTTTTGTGTTGTGAAGTTTTCAAGTTTTGGGTAAAGATTTGATGGACTATGGAATAAGGAGTGGAAAGAGTCTAAGATTGTGGATTCCCAAGGCACCCCAAGTTAATATTCAAGGACAACCAAGAGCCTAAGCTTGGGGATGCCCCGGAAGGCATCCCCTCTTTCGTCTTCGTTCATCGGTAACTTTACTTGGAGCTATATTTTTATTCACCACATGATATGTGTTTTGCTTGGAGCTTCATTTTATTTTCTTTTGTTTTGCTTGCTGTTTGAATAAAATACCAAGATCTGAAATTATTAAATGTTAGAGAGTCTTCACATAGTTGCATAATTATTTGACTACTTATTGATCTTCACTTATATCTTTTGGAGTAGTTTGTCATTTGCTCTAGTGCTTCACTTATATCTTTTAGAGCATGGCGGTGTTTTATTTTATAGAAATAGATGAACTCTCATGCTTCACTTATATCATTTTGAGAGTCCTTTAGAACAACATGGCAATAATAAAAACTTTCATATAAAGTGCATTGAATACTATGAGAAGTTTGATACTTGATAATTGTTTTGAGATATGGAGATGGTGATATTAGAGTCATGCTAGTGAGTAGTTGTGAATTTGAGAAATACTTGTGTCAAAGTTTGTGATTCCCATAGCATGCACGTATGGTAAACCGTTATGTGATGAAGTCAGAGCATGATTTATTTATTGATTGTCTTCCTTATGAGTGGCGGTCGGGGACGAGCGATGGTCTTTACCTACCAATCTATCCCCCTAGGAGCATGCGCGTAGTACTTTGTTTCGATAACTAATAGATTTTTGCAATAAGCATGTGATTTCTTTATGACTAATGTTGAGTCCATGGATTATATGCACTCTCACCCTTCCACCATTGCTAGCCTCTCTAGTACCGCGCAACTTTCGCCGGTACCATAAACCCACCATATACCTTCCTCAAAACAGCCACCATACCTACCTATTATGGCATTTCCATAGCCATTCCGAGATATATTTCCATGCAACTTTCCACCGTTCCGTTTGTGACACGCTCCATCATTGTCATATTGCTTTGCATGATCATGTAGTTGACATCGTATTTGTGGCAAAAGCCACTGTTCATAATTCTTTCATACATGTCACTCATGACTCATTGCACATCCCAGTACACCGCCGGAGGAATTTATATAGAGTCATATTTTGTTCTAAGTATTGAGTTGTAATTCTTGAGTTGTAAGTAAATTAAAGTGTGATGATCATCATTATTAGAGCATTGTCCCAGTGAGGAAAGGATGATGGAGACTATGATTCCCCCATAAGTCGGGATGCGACTCCGGACGAAAAAAAGAGAAAGGCCATAAAAAATAAGAAGGCCCAAAAAATGAAAAAAATTAGAGAAAAAGAGAGAAGGGACAATGCTAGTATCCTTTTACCACACTTGTGCTTCAAAGTAGCACCATGATCTTCATGATAGAGAGTCTCCTATGTTGTCACTTTCATATACTAGTGGGAATTTTTCATTATAGAACTTGGCTTGTATATTCCAATGATGGTTCCTCAAAATGCCCTAGGTCTTCGTGAGCAAGCGAGTTGGATGCACACCCACTTAGTTTCTTTTTGAGCTTTCATACACTTATAGCTCTAGTGCATCCGTTGCATGGCAATCCCTACTCACTCACATTGATATCTATTGATGGGCATCTACATAGCCCGTTGATACGCCTAGTTGATGTGAGACTATCTTCTCCTTTTTGTCTTCTCCACAACCACCATTCTATTCCACCTATAGTGATATGTCCATGGCTCACGCTCATGTATTGCGTGAAGATTGAAAAAGTTTGAGAACATCAAAAGAATGAATTGATTGGCTTGTCATCGGGGTTGTGCATGATTTAAATACTTTGTGTGGTGAAGATGGAGCATAGCCAGACTATATGATTTTGTATGGATAGCTTGCTTTGGCCATGTTATTTTGAGAAGACATGATTGCTTTATTAGTATGCTTGAAGTATTATTATTTTTATGTCAATATTTAACTTTTGTCTTGAATCTTATGGATCTGAACATTCATGCCACAATAAAGAGAATTACTTAGAGAAATATTCTAGAAAGCATTCCACATCAAAAATTATGTTTTTATCTTTTACCTACTCGAGGACGAGCAGGAATTAAGCTTTGGGATGCTTGATACGTCTCCAACGTATCTATAATTTTTGATTGTTCCATGCTATTATATTATCTATTTTGGATGTTATTGGGCTTATTTTTACACTTTTATATTATTTTTGGGACTAACCTATTAACCAGAGGCCCGGCCCAAATTGTTGTTTTCTTGCCTATTTCAGTGTTTCGAAGAAAAGGAATATCAAACGGAGTCCAAACGGAATGAAACCTTCAGGAAAGTGATTTTCGGAACGGAAGCAATCCAGAAGACTTGGAGTATACATCAGGCAAGCAACGAGGTAGCCACGAGGCAGGGGGCGCGCCCACCCCCCTGGGCGCGCCCCTCACCCTCGTGGGCCCCTTGTTGCTCCACCGACGTACTTCTACCTCCTATATATATCCATATACCCCCCAAACATCCAAGAGTAGAATAGATCGGGAGTTCCGCCGCCAGAAGCCTCCGTAGCCACCGAAAACCAATCTAGACCCGTTCTGGCACCCTGCCGGAGGGGGGAATCCCTCTCCGGTGGCCATCTTTATCATCCCGGTGCTCTCCATGACGAGGAGGGAGTAATTCTCCCTCGGGGCTGATGGTATGTACTAGTAGCTATGTGTTTGATCTATTTCTCTCTCGTGTTCTTAAGGTGGTACGATCTTGACGTATTGCGAGCTTTGCTATTATAGTTGGATCTTATGATGTTTCTCCCCCTCTACTCTCTTGTGACGAATTGAGTTTTCCCTTTGAAGTTATCTTATCGGATTGAGTCTTTAAGGATTTGAGAACACTTGTTGTATGTCTTGCATGTGCTTATCTGTGGTGACGATGGGATATCACATGATCCACTTGATGTATGTTTTGGTGATCAACTTGCGAGTTCCCTCGTGAACTTATGCATAGGGGTTGGCACACGTTTTCGTCTTGACTCTCCGGTAGAAACTTTGGGTCACTCTTTGAAATTCTTTGTGTTGGTTGAATAGATGAATCTGAGATTGTGTGATGCATACCATATAATCATACCCACGGATACTTGAGGTGACATTGGAGTATCTATGTGACATTAGGGTTTTGGTTGATTTGTGTCTTAAGGTGTTATTCTAGTATGAACTCTATGATAGATTGAACGGAAAGAATAGCTTCGTGTCATTTCACTATGGACTCTTGAATAGATCGATCAGAAAGGATAACTTTGAGGTGGTTTCGTACCCTACCATAATCTCTTCATTTGTTCTCCGCTATTAGTTACTTTGGAGTGACTCTTTGTTGCATGTTGAGGGATATCTATATGATCCAATTATGTTATTATTGTTGAGAGAACTTGCACTAGTGAAAGTATGAACCCTAGGCCTTGTTTCAACACATTGCAATACCGTTTGTGCTCACTTTTATCATTAGTTACATTGCTGTTTTTATATTTTCAGATTAAAAAAACCATTATCTACTATACATATTGCACTTGTATCACCATCTCTTCGCCGAACTAGTGCACCTATACAATTTACCATTGTATTGGGTGTGTTGGGGACACAAGAGACTCTTTGTTATTTGGTTGCAGGGTTGCTTGAGAGAGACCATCTTCATCCTACACCTCCCACAGATTGATAAACCTTAGGTCGTCCACTTGAGGGAAATTTTCTACTGTCCTACAAACCTCTGCACTTGGAGGCCCAACAACGTCTACAAGAAGAAGGTCGTGTAGTAGACATCAATGGCAGGGTGTATACATTTGAGGATGTGTACCCCTCAAGTGTTCGGCCGATCTGAACACACCATGGGAAACGTATAAAAAAGACAAAAAGAAAAAATTTGAAAAGGAGACAAAAGAACGAATAAGAACCATGGTCTTACTTATGCGTAGAATCTTTGGTGTCGAGCAGCGTTCCAGTTCTAAGCGATTATCCGATGCATTGCGAAGGCGGTAGGCTCCTCCCATCAGAACTTCATCTATAATGAAGGGACCTTCCCATTTTGGTTTGAGTTTGTCCTTTTTCTTCTCTGGGAGGTGTAAAATGAGCTCACCTACGTTGTAAGTCTTTACCCGCACTTCTCTGCTTTGGTATCTTTGAGCTTGTTGTTGATAAAATGCGAAACGGGCTTTTGCGATATCGCGCTCCTCCTCTAGGCCATCTAAGTCGTCCTGTCGATCGAGCTCGGCCTCTCTCTCTTCATACATGCGCACTCGAGGTGAATCATGAATAATATCGTAGGGCAAGACAGCTTCTGCGCTGTACACCATAAAGAATGGTGTGTATCCGGTTGTGCGGTTCGGCATGGTCCGCAGCCCCCAGAGTACGAAATCGAGTTCCTCCACCTAGTGTTTGTCTGACTCCTTTAGGGATCGCACTAGTCTAGGTTTAATGTCGCTCATTATCAGGCCATTGGCCTGCTCGACTTGACTGTTTGTTTGAGGGTGATAGACGGAGGCGTAATCGAGCTTGATGCCCAGGTTAGCACACCAATTTTTTACCTCATCGGCAGTGAAGTTAGAGCCTTTGTCAGTAATAATGTTGTACGGGACACCATAACGGTGTACGACACCAGATATAAAGTTTATCACCTGTCCGGCTTCAGCTGTTTTTACTGGTTTGGCTTCTATCCACTTGGTGAATTTATCCACCATGACCAGTAGATATTTTTTCTTATGGCTTCCCCTTTTAAGGGGTCCGACCATGTCTAGCCCCCAGACCGCAAAAGGCCAGGTAATGGGAATAGTTCTTAGGGCAGGAGGAGGCATATCGCTTTGATTGGCGAAGAGCTGGCATCCTACGCAGTGCTGTACAAGGGCCTGTGCATCTGCTCAGGCCGTGGGCTAGAAGAAACCTTTATGGAAGGCTTTGCTTACAAGGGCCCGAGTTGTAGCGTGATGGCCGCCAAGGCCAACATGTATTTCAGCCAAGAGCAGTTGCCCCTCCTCTTTGGAGATACATCTTTGAAGAACTTCAGTAGTGCTTTTCTTGTAGAGTTCTCCTTCGTGAACTTTGTAGGCCATAGAACATTGGATGATGCGACGGGCCTCGTTCTGATCGTCGGGGAGCTCTTGCCTATTAAGATAGGCCAAGAAGGGTTTGGTCCGTGGAGCAATAACCGCCATGATTACATGAGCGAAAGGCGTTGGCTCAGTGCTCGAGCCTCCGGTGATATCTGAATCGTGTTCGGCGTGCGGGGGTGTGATCAGCACCGGACTGTTATTTCCGCTCTCGTCCTGCCATGCCACAGATGGCTTGAAAAGCCTCTCCAGAAAGGTGTTAGGCGGGACGGGGTCGCGTTTAGCACCCATACAAGCAATGATGTCTGCTTCTTGATTGCTGTCTCAAGCCACATGATGAAACTCGATCCCCTCAAATCGAGCTGATATTCTAAGTACAACATTGCGGTAGGCCGCCATCTTTGGATCTTTTGTGTCGAATTCTCCATTTACTTGAGATACCGCGAGGTTCAAATCCCCACGCACCTCAAGGCGTTGTATGCCCATAGAAATGGCCATCCGAAGTCCATGCAGGAGCACTTCATATTTGTTTGCATTATTGGAATCCGTATACATGATTTGTAGCACATAACGAATTGTGTCCCCTGTAGGGGATATTAGGATGACGCCAGCCCCCAATTCGGCTAACATTTTGGAGCCGTCGAAGTACATCACCTAGTTGGAGTATGTGATGTACTCTTTAGGGAGTTCGGCTTCTGTCCATTCGGCGACAAAGTATGCCAACACCTGAGATTTAATAGCTCGGCGTGGCTTGTATGTTATTTCAAATGGTAAGATCTCAATAGCCCACTGAGCAATGCATCCGGTGGCATCTCGATTGTTTATGATGTCATTGAGTGGCACTTCAGAGGCCACCGTGATCGAGCACTCTTGAAAGTGGTGCTGCAGCTTTCGAGATGCCATGAAGACCGCATATGCTATCTTTTGATAATGCGGGTATCTGGATTTGCATGTTGTAAGGACTGCTGATACGTAATATACTAGTTTTTGGAGTGGGAATTTGTGTCCCTCTTCCTCTCGTTCGACAACGAGCACGGTGCTCACTACTTGGTGAGTTGCTGATATGTACAGAAGCATAGGTTCACCGACGTTTAGTGCGGCAAGGATTGGGTTGTTTGCTAACAAAGTTTTTATTTCTTCCAACCCAGTCGTCGCCGCATCTGTCCACTCGAAGTGATCGGTATGTCGGAGCATGCAATAAAGTGGTAGTGCCTTTTCTCCCAATCTGGAGATAAAGCGGCTCAAGGCTGCCACGCACCCAACTAGTTTTTGGACCTGCTTTAGGTCTGTTGGTGTTGCCAATTGCGACAAGGCTCGGATTTTAGCTGGATTTGCTTCGATTCCTCTATTGGAGACAATGAACACGAGCAGTTTTCTGGCCAGGATGCCGAAAACGCACTTTTCCAGATTGAGTTGTATGTCATATGTTCGGAGGTTGTCGAATGTGAGGCATAAGTCGTCCACCAATGATTTGACATGTTTAGTTTTGATAACTACATCATCTACATATGCCTCCACTGTCTTGCCAATTTGTTTTTTCAAGCATGTTTGAATCATGCGCTGGTAGGTGGCGCTGGCGTTTTTGAGTCTGAAAGGCATAGTGTTGAAGCAGAAAGGCCCATACGGCGTGATGAATGCCATTGCGTCTTGATCGGATTCCCTCATCTTAATTTGATGGTATCCGGAGTATGCGTCGAGGAAGCACAGTGAATCGTATCCTGCGGTTGCATCAATGATTTGGTCAATTTGGGGCAATGGGAAGGGGTCCTTAGGGCAAGCCTTGTTCAGGTCTTCAAAATCGACACAAAGGCGCCAGGATTTATCCTTGTTTGGCACCATGACCAGGTTTGCTAGCCAATCCGGATGTTTAATCTCTCTAATGAATCCGGCTTCAAGTAGTTTGGCTAGCTCTTCCCCCATGGCTTGTCACTTGGGTTCGGAAAATCGTTGCAGCATTTGCTTGTCTGGTTTAAAGCCTTTTATTATATTGAGGCTGTGTTCGGCCAGTCTGCATGGGATTCCTGGCATATCCGAAGGATGCCAGGCAAAGATGTTCCAATTTTCACACAAAAATTCTCTTAAGGCGACGTCGATTGTTGGATCCAGCTGTGCTCCAATGGTTGCAGTTTTATTAGGATCCGTTGGGTGTACTTGAAAGTTGACTATTTCGTCTGCCAGTTTAAAGGAAGTGGATTTGGGCCTTTTATCCAGGATTACATCGTCCTTGTCCACTGTAGAGCGCAGAGTAGTCAGTTCCTCGGCCGCCAGGGCCTCGGATAGTGCCTCGAGGGTTAGGGATGCGGTTTTGTTTTCGGCACAGAGTGTTATGTCCGGATCACTGGAGATAGTGATAACTCCGTTAGGCCCTAGCATTTTGAGCTTCATGTACCCGTAATGGGGTATAGCTTGAAAGTGGATGAATGCTTCTCGCCCCAACAGGGTGTGATATCCGCTGTGGAAAGGTGCCACATGGAAGAGCAATTCTTCGGACCTATAGTTTTTCGGTGTGCCGAATACGACGTCGAGTTTGATCCTCCCCGAGCTGATTGCTTCTCTACTAAGGATGATGCCTCGGAAAGTGGTGCCGCTTTGCTCAATGCGACTTTTGTCCATCTGCATTTTTTGGAGTGTATCTTCGTACATGACGTTTAATTCGCTGCCACCATCCATGAGTACTTTTGTGAACCAAAAGCCATCTACTATTGGGTTTAATACCAAAGCGACCGGTGCTCTGACTGATCTGGCCCTTGGCTTGTCATCGGCGGTGAAGGTTATTGCCGTGTCATTCCAAGGATTTACTGCAGCTACCTGGTTGATTTCGGTAAGGTCACGCAGTGCCCTCTTGCGCCGGTTGTTGGAAGAAAAGGTCTCAAAGACCATAAAAATGTTGAGATCGGCATTTTACGAAGAGTGCCTCTCTGGAGGAATGCTGGTGAGGATGGCCTCACCGCTTTTAGCCACCTGCCAGAGTACCCAACATGCCCAAAGGCTATGTGTTGGTTCGGTATTTGGTGTTGTGTGTATCTAACAAGGTTTATCGAGCAGTTCGTCTAGGATAGTTCTGTGTCCCGTAAAGGGCTTCACTTTTTTGTCCATGGGATGATGATCAGGTGCCCCGTAAGGGTGCATACTTTTTGTCCGTCTAGTGGGCTGCTTGAAGGCCGGGGGTTCCCACTGAGCTATTTGTGCCCTCCAGGTGCTTTCCATTGCACTGTACTTCTATACAATGTGTGCCAGATCTGAATTGTGCGGTATGCTGCGGCGGTTGAGGGCGTTAAGGATTCCCTCGTCTGTGCAATTGCGGCGAAATATCGAAACCGCATCGTCGTCATGACAGTCCTTGATCGTGTTTTTGACAAGGAGGAACCCGACCCAAAAGTGGTGGACTATTTCCTCGGGTTGTTGTCACACGTACTTTAGGTCGCATACGTCTGGAGGACCTGAGTTGTTTGGGGAATATTGTATGTGGTGGGTGGGCGGGCTAAAATTCAAATCCTGACCCATTATTGCATCCGGAGTTTGAAGAATTTGCGAAGTCATCGGTCCAGGGTCCGGAGCGTCCTGGCAGTCTTCGGGCCCAACGCCCGGTTCTATGTTCGGAGGACATGAGGTCTCTTCCCGAAGATGGGTATCCGGCTCGTGCGACTCGGAAATCCGAACATAGATTGTTCTCAACTTAGGGGGAGAAGTATCATCGGCTTGTTCCTCCACGACCGCTACCATATGGGTGATCGGCGGGGACCTGATTTCCCTCTGATCGGTTTTAAGCCCAATCCGATCATAGTCTGTTGCTACTCCTAGGGCGGCGATGCGACCAAGTAGTTCGTTTAAACATGAAACATCTGTTGGATCCATCTTTTCGGGGTGTTCGAGGCCGACATGAAGACGATGTTTAGCAATTTCGAGGGATGTCCTTGGCTTAAAGGCCGCACGGGCGCCCATGGTGAAACCGCTGAGCTGGAGGAGCTATCCCGGAGCTAGGGTCTCTCCAGAGGTGATGTTGTCGTTAGTGAGAAGGTGAGCCATCGATCCCACCGTCGACGGCACAGTGGAACTCTCAATGAAAGCACCAATGTTGGTGTCAAAACCGGCTGATCTAGGGTAGGGGGTCCCAAACTGTGCGTCTGAGGATCGAAGGAAACAGGAGACAAGGGAGACACGATGTTTACCCAGGTTCGGGCCCTATTAATGGAGGTGAAACCCTACGTCCTGCTTGATTGTATTTGACGATTATAGGGGTTACAAGAGTTGATCTACCTTGAGATTGTAATGGCTAAACCCTAGATGTCTAGCCTATATGAATTTTGATAGCCTCTACGGACTAAACCCTCCGGTTTATATAGACACCGGAGGGGCCTAGGGTTGTACAGAGTCGGTTTACAGAGAAAGGAAATTATTCATCCAGGTGCTAGGCTTGCCATCCACGCAAAGGAGAGTCCCACCCGGACACGGGGGAAGGTCTTCTGTCTTGTATCTTCATGGCCCATCAATCCGGCCCAAGCTACACAGCTCGGACACCCGAGGACCCCATAATCCAGGACTCCCTCAGCTAGCCTACTGGAATGTGAGAGGGGAGAGGTGTAGTTTGTCTTTGTGGCATGAATACCTGCCTACAACGTTCGACTATGGGTTTGTGTGGGGGCAGAGACCTAACTATAGAGAAGTAGATCGACTAGTATATGTGTTGATAAGGAGAGAGACCTAACTATGTACTGAGAGAGATCGATTGGCATCCATGCATATGTGTAGCAAAGGAATAAGGATGGGAGAGAGACAAAGCTAGAGTATCAGAGGGTTGGTGGTGGAGTTGCTTCTCACAAATGGTGGGAGAGGCCTGCTAGACAAACAGAGGGTACAACTACAATATCAATAAGAGAGGGGATGTCTACCTTTTGTGCACATGCATGTGAGAGATGGGTCGGGAGACATGCAAGGATGATGAGGGGGCAATATGGTTATGGTAAGCAGACATAACTACATAGGAAGATCAATCGTCGTGTGTCGAAGAAAGGGAGAGACATAACTAGTGAGGTATGTCGATTGGTGCGTGGGGAAAAATACTTATAGTCGACCTAGCTATATGTAGGGAGACCGGTAGGTATACATGCATGCATGTGTTAGAAGCAAATAAGGTCCAGAGAGACGGATAGAGAGAGAGGGATGCGGCTAGGAGGTGGTGCGAGAGGCCTACTATATCGAGGGAGGAGTGTGCGGGTATGAGATCGATGAAAAGAGGGGTGGGAGTGTGCATGTGTGTGGAACCATATTGGACATAGGGGGCATGGACGGTGAGAAGAGAAGAGGGAAAGTGTGTGTTTGTGGTAGGCACACTTGGCTAGAGAGGTATATTGACCGATGTGTGCCAGAAAGAAGGAGCCGGGGGCGTACACACACCATGCATGGGTGAACGACCAAAAGAGAAATAACGAATGTGCGCGATGGAGCGGACGCTCAGGGAGGGTGAGGGGGCGGGTGTGTGCATGCACGAGAGAAAGTTAGCGCTAGCTACAAAGAGAAGAGAATTGTGTGGGTGCAAAAGACGAACAAAGACATAATTCATTATAAAAGTGGATTCAGATATTTGAAGAAGAGATCATAGTGTTTTAAACCGACGCATGCATCAATATATATAATGGTGATACACATGGTGTGGTTATGAACATGTTATACTACATATAATATATAGAATATTTATTTGAATTTGTGATAATGTGTGGCTTTTGCAGCTCAGGGCTAAATACTTGTCATAATGTAGGGGGCGGGGGACTATACTTTGTGTGATAAACATAGTGTACGTATAAAACATGGTTTAGATTATAAAGATCTAGTTAGTACATCAAATATACTATTATTTGGAATCAACATCAAGTGTATTCAAAAAATTTAAGTTGAGTTCATATGGTACACATAGTTCATATCTATCTTTATAGTAATCATGTGGTGTGTTGTTAAGATAATATACAAATGATGGTTGGCAACAATCATGATTGTAGATTCTTATTCAAATAGAGAAACGAATTCAAATTTAGTTCGAATTGCAGCAGTAGTATAGACATTTGGAATGCACTGAAATGTCCGTATGAGAGTAGGTTACATGCATTATATAGCCAGCGAAAAAATTTAATTGGACATAACATGGACTTATAGCTTTGAATAGCATTTGTACAGTAAAATGGGACAAGACTCTCTCTCACTAGTAGAAAATGTAGCTTTATTACCGGTTCGTAAGGTCCTTTAGTGCCAGTTCTGCAACCGGCACTAAAGGGTGGAGACTAAAGCCCCCCCCTTTAGTACCGGTTCGGCACGAACCACCACTAAAGGTCCACCACGTGGCGTGAGCTCGCGCAGTGGTATGGGGGACCTTCAGTACCGGTTGATAACACCAACCGGTACTAAAGGTTTTTTTTGAATTTTTTTGAAAATTTTGGAAAAAAATTGATTTTTTTTCGAGTTTCAATTTTCTGAATTATTTGATATTTAGTCTCTAATCACCCCTCTTAACTGCTCAAGTGTGAACACTCATTCCAAATCGTCTAACTTCCCGGCTGGTCACCCATCCGCTCACTACCCCAGCCTGAGCACGCTTAACTTCAGAGTTCTATTCCCCCTACTTTCCAAGTCTGCACTTGTTGTTTTCCTAACAAACGTAAGCTGTCAATCCTATTAACCCTCAGGAGTTTAGCTTGAGCATTAGGTCACACGTTTCACCGTTTGAGTTTGAAACTATTATTCTAAAAAACAATAATTATTTACTCACACTAATATTTCTTGAATAAGTAGTTTGACCATAGTTTGACCACAATTTGACCATATGTGACCAAAATTCAAAAAACTGAAATACTTATTTAGTAACAGTAATATTCTTGAATAATTATTTAGTAACACTAATATTTCTTGAATAAGTAGTTTGACCATAGTTTGACCAAAATTCAAAACAAATGAAATTTGAGCATATCTTTTTTTCCTTTTAGAATTTGAGGATTCTAAAATTTGCAAACAGGTCGTAGGCTGTCAAAATTGGATGCGGATTTTCGTGCTGAACATTTTGATATATTATACGTTTTTTCCCGACATCGTATGCAAAAGTTATAGCCGTTTTACATTTTCCCTACACTTTTTGCAAAACATGTACAAATTTAAGTTTTTTAATTTTCCTAATTAGTAGATGCAGTAATATAACTACATCTCAAAGAATTTTATTTTTTAATTGTTTATCATTTTCTTTTGTATTTTTCAAAACTGAAATGGCGATACACGGGGGGGAGAGTTTGAAAATTGCCCTATAGTCCCGGTTTGTGTCTCCAACCGCACTATAGGTCAGACCCCTTTAGTCCCGGTTCGTGGCACGAACCGGTACTAAAGGTTTGCCCTTTAGTACCGGTTTTGCCACGAACCGGGACTAAAGGGGCTCATGGGGCCCCGGCCTGACGCCAGCCTGCCACCACCCCTTTAGTACCGGTTCATGGCACGGACCGGTACTAAAGGTTCAACACAAACCGGCATTAATGCATAGCCGTTCGAACCGGGACTAATGGTACCATTAGTACCAGGCCAAAATCGAATCGGGACTAATGTGTCTCACATTAGTTCATTTTTCTACTAGTGTCTTTGTGTGGTGCGAATAGTTTTATGTTTTTGTTTTTTTTGGTTGAGGGAAGTGCAAATTGATCTGGTACGTACATTATTACACATAAGTCTTGTCCCTAAATTTCAACATGTGCCTTGTTATCCCGAAAATTCAGTATTGTGCTCCCAAAACTCGCGCCTTCACGACCAACACCTTGCTATCCCGAAACTACAACGCGTGTGAAAACTCCCTCCAGCTGTCAAATCCCGACACGCGAAATCCCCCTTCTAACTCTGAGCCGAAAGGGCCGCTAGTTCAAATCAGTGGGGTACTTTTGTAACACACCCTACATTTTGGACAAGCGCGTCCCTAAGTCATGGTTCCTCCGTCTCATCACCTCCTTTTCGCCATTGAAATCCTAGGACGCCATAACCTCTCTGCTCCAGCCGTGAAACCCCACTCTCCTCCGTCCGCCACCCCACCGATGCCTAGTTGGAGCCTCTTCCCCGACGACATCATCCGCCGCAACCGCTCGACGTCCCTCATCTACCTCCCCAGATGAGGATCCGTCATCAATCTTATCATCCCGTCGGTTCAGCCGCCCCATCCTCCACCTTCAAGGAGCTGCTCCGACGATCGCCTCGTCTATCATGGCTGATGCATCCCCACAGCACCGCCTTAACCTACTCCACCGGAACCGCGGCATCCTCACTGACTCCTAAGACAAAGCCAAGGTCTACTCGACGCCAACAAAGAGGTTGTACACTCATCGCAACACACCTTCTCCTTAACTCGACCTCCCGGCACTGACGGTGCTTGATCTCGCACCCCCATCACTACAAAAAAATACACTTCCGTGATGATACGTGTTTGTCATAGTAGGTCACGTTTTCTGTCATGCATGTACATCCATGACAAATTTATGACAAAATCAAGATAGTCATACATGTGCTGTCGTAGAAGTGTTCCATGACATTACCAAAATTATCATCACAGAAGTGTCCACTCCCATGACGATAAATCGCGCATCACAAAAGTGCTTTCCTCAAGGGTGACCGACACGTGGCATCCACCGTAACGGAACGCCTTTAAGCTATCAGGTCGGGTTTTGGACCCGATAACCCGTTAACAGACCCGACCAATGGGGATTTTCCACGTGTAAAATCATCATTGGCTGGAGGAAACACGTGTTGGCTCATCGTTGGGACAGATGTCAACCACTCATTGGACGGAAGGCGCCTATGATACGTCGAAACGTGGCACGGCCCAACAGAGGCCCATTCCTGTGAAAAGGCCGGCCCGTTTGACTTGGTCAAAAGCTGGCGGGCCGGCCCATGGAAAGCCTGTTAACGGCCTGTTCGAATATAGCCCATTTACAGCCCGCTAACCCAAGGCCCGTTACGCCCTATCCGAATTAGGCCCAGTAGCGTCATCTGGGCCATCCAATATGATTCCAGCCCGTTTTCACTTCTGGCCCATGTATGGCCCATGACGTCTTTCGGCCCATATGAGGCCCTATGTAACTCTTGGCCTACTAACGGCCCGTGGTGAAACTGGCCCGTAATGAACAGTGTATCACTTTACACCCATTAACGGCCCGTGGTGAAACTGGCCCGTAATGAACAGTGTATCACTTTATACCCATTAACGGCCCGTTATTCCGTTGGGCCGTTTCCAGCCCATGTTATCTTTCGGCCTTCTCAGAGCCCATTTATTCTTGGGCTCATTTCCAGCATTCGTTTACTTACGGCCCGTTACTGTCATTTTCTGCTTGTGGGCCAAATTCAGCCCGTGGTTACAGTCGGCCCGTTTGTGGTCCGTTAATACGTTGGGCCGATTTCATAGCGTCATCAAATACGGCCTATTAACGATGGCCCGTTATGGTCGGCCCATGAACGGACGATTCCAACTCTAGCCCGTTTACGGCCATAATGCGGTCTGTTTGGCCCATGTTTGGCCAATCGATTATACGGCCCGTATAAGGCCCATTGATAATACGGCCCGCAGAAGGCCCATTGTTTCTACGGCCCGTAGAAGGCCCATTGTTTCTACGGCCCGTAGAAGGCCCACTGTTTCTACGGCCAGTAGGAGGCCCAGTGTCACTACAGTAAATATTAGCCCATGGTTATTGTGGCCTAGTTTTAAAAAATAGGTTATTGCAGCCACTAGCTAACCGCGGAAAAAGAACTGCAATGACTACAAGCAAACAAATAAACAAGACAACAAGGAAATAAATAAGCAAGCAACTAACGCTAGGCTATCACGGCTATTACACATATTACATCCACTGGGCATCAAAGTTCGCCACCAGTGCAAATATAGGGAACAAAGCAGCATATCATATACACTGGTTGTCAAAGTTGGCGACCAGCGCAAATAAACGCCGCAGCAAAACAAATCCAGAACTGAAACCACTTCAGAAGATCTCAAGAAACAATATCCTGGGTACCCATAATGCTGGCAAGATGCTTAGCAAGCTTATTAACTTTCTCTTGTTTGGCGCTTAAATCCTCCAGCGCTTGCTGTTGCACCAGAAAATATGCATCTGAATTCTGCAGGGACTTCCTCAGTCCTTCAGCTTCCTGTCGCAGCACATCTGATCGATGTCTTTCAACTTGAAGTTGAGACTCAAGAAGACGAACTGATTCAGGCAGCGAGTTCGAAGAGCTTGTGCCAGCAGTAGTGGCCAGTAACTCGAACACTACATCAAGACAGGACTTTTGGGTTCCCTCACTGTCGTCAAGATAGTTTTTATCAGCTTTCTTGGAGACCAACAGGGATGTCTCACTATCTTGAACCTTATCTGCATTACTTCCTTTACCATTGGATAACGCGGTACTGTTCTCCAATATTTTGTCCGCATTCTAAAAGAGAAACAAGCAGACACATCACATGTTTACCATGTTGTATATGAAACTCATTTTGGTAAATGAGTTCAGTAGTAAAGTGGACAGGATAACAGCATGAAACAAACATATATCTATGTACCATGGTCACTTTATGGTCTATATCATTCTAGTTTTTGTTGCCAAATCAAGATAGAGACACAGTTCAAATAATATTTGTTCAAGACAAAGCAGAATAGACAGAATATAAGTGTGGGTAACTATAGAGCAATAACAACACTTGTAATGTGCATGACATGAGAACATAACTGTTTATTCAATTGAAACTGAAATCAACATAGAGCAGGTTACAACAGCAAACCAGTTAAAGAAACAGGTTTAAAACATACCTGTTGCGCCATTGGAGTTTCAATTCCATCCTTCAAATTTGAAAATAGTTGGTATGAGTAAATACAGTCATGCAAGAGCAAAGGAGTATGAACCATAGCTACAGAACCTGACCTGAGAACAAATCTTCTTCTCCTTTAAGCGTTGAGTTGGGATTCGGAGTGGTGGTCCTCGTGCTTTGGGCACTGCAGTTCCCTTACTAACTGCTCGTGTTTGGGTGCTCTGTGGTGGAGACGGTGCTGTGTCAACTGGAACTGGGTTACTATCTGCCGGGGTTGGGGTTAGAAGGGGTGTAGCTGGTTCTCTGTCCAACTGGGTAGGGGTACAATCTGCGAGAGTCTGGGTTATGTGTGGTGGATCTGGTCCTTGGGCAAGTACAACCGTGGTTCTATCTGCATCAACTGGTAGCACTATCTTTTCTGAAGACCGTGTTGTTACTCCCTTAGATACTGCCATCACGCTCTCCAATTCAAATGGCTGATAAACAAGAAAAGTAATTGAAAGTATAGACATTGTATGATAGACAGGTGCAATGGATAGTGGGGAATAAAAGAGGGCATGAAATAATTCATATTTATGTTGTCTAACCAAACAGGATAGCATGACACAATTTCACATATATGATGGCTAACTAAACAGGATAGCATGACACAATTTCACATTATGATGGCTAACTAAAAAAGATGGAAAGACATAGTTCAAAATATGAGACTATGTAAACAGGATGACATGACATAACTATATAATGTGTTTATTAAATAGGTTGGCATGCCATAATTCACATACATTCACGGATAGAATGCCATAATTCAAAATATGATGACTGTAAACACTAAACAGGATGAGATGATATAACTATATGATGTCTTTATTAAATGGGTTGCCATGCCATAATTCAGATAGATGATGTGTATGTACTATGTAAACATGATGGCATGATATAATTCAAATATATGATTTATATAGTAAGCAAGTAAGCAGATGGCAATCCATATATGATGTAAAAACTAAGCAATGCAAGACAACATGCATGACATGGGTAATATAACCCTGCCAAGTTTGAGCATAGACCTCAGGGGGAAAATAGGACTGGTCATCAGTCTCTGAATCCTCCTCTGAGGAGCTCTCTGTAACCAGCAAGATGTCTGCTTCAGCAGGTAGCATTGTCTGCTCTGAATACCTTGTTTTCACTCCAGATACTTCCATCACCGCTTCAAATGGCTGATGCACAGGAAGAGTAGTTGAATATACAAACGTTGTCGACAAATGGAACACGTAATACAAAAAAATGATAGCATGATATAATTCACATACATGATGATTGGCTAAACAGCATGGCATTGCATAATTCACATATATAATGCCTTTGCAACAAGATAGCATTGTATAATTCACATATATAATGTCTTGCAACAAGATGGCAATGCATAATTCACATATATGGTAATTAGACACTGAACAGGTGGCATTCACACAAAGCATGTCTAAACTAATCAAATGACATAGCAATGCGAGACACCATACGCACGATATGAGCAACATAACCCTGCCAAGTTAGAGCATACACCTCGGGGGGGGGATAGGACTGGTCATCTGTCTCTGAATCCTCCTCTGAGGAGCTATCCGTAACCAGCGAGATATGCGCTTCGTCAGATAGCATAGTCTGCTCTGAAGACCTTGTTTTCACTCCAGAATTTGCCATCACCGTGTCAAATGGCTGATGCACACGAAGAGCAGTTGAATGTAATAACATTGTTGACAAATGTAATATGTAACGAAAAAAGGATGGCCTGATATAATTTACATATAAGATGACTGGCTAAGCAGGATGGCATTGCAAAATTCACATATATGATGCCTGGCTAAACAAGATGGCGTTGCATAATTCACATAAACGATGAATAAACTAAACAGATGGCATTCGCACAAAGGATGTCTAAACTAAGCAGATGACATATTTGATGTATAAAGTAAGCAATGCAAGACACCATATGCATGATATAACCAACATCAGCATGCCAAGTTAGAGCGAAGACCTCAGGGGGTAAATAGGAGTTGTCTTCTCCTTCTGAATCCCCCTCAGAACAGATATCTTCCTCTCGATTACAATCCGAAATGCGTGGAGGGGGGCTGCCTTTGCGCCTACCATGGAGCGACGTCTGCATGAAATTTTATTGCCACACAAGGCTCGTCTCTTTTGCTCTACATGTTCAGTTCCATTGTTTACAATAACTGTCATGCATAGGAATAAAACATAGTGAGATTATGTAAGGAGTGCATGCAGAAATCCAGAGTGATGGTAGCAACCTGTGGATAGACCCAAAACCAATAATAGCAGGCAGATAATGGCTTCAGTTAAAAAATACAGATAATGGCTTCTTTACTGTTTGTTTCCCACCCAACATGAAACTCATAGTAGACACCGGAGATTAACCAGATAGTAGATAGATACTATTGATAGCGGCCCCGATATGTACCCCACAACCATTTAAAAACTCAAGTTTGACCATTAGTTTGGAGCTGACTCAGAGTCTAATCGGTGAACAGGACGATAAAGTAGCATGTAATATTAAGCGATGCATAACGTAAGCAGACACGAAAGAGTGCGACCTCTCTTGCGGACCCGTGTAGTCCTCGAGGTCATCTGCTCGGTTGATGATGGTAGTGCAGTTTTCATGGCTGCCAGCGGCGGGGAAGAAGATCTGAGGCGGCGAAAGACAGTCTGGAGGCCGGATCCCTGCTGTGCTGGACCCTTCTGTCGTTGGAGCAGCTGAGCTGGGGTGGACGACGGCGCAGCAGGAGCGGGACAAACCACGCAAGGTTTTCTTTGACAACTATCTGTAAGAGAAGTAATTCTGTAAGGGCTCGTTTGAATTGGAGGATTCCAACAATGCAGGGATAGGAAATAGACAGGAATAGGATAGGAATGCACGTGCAAAACAGAGAATTTAAAAACACAGGATTTCTGCCAATCTGGGTGTTTGATTCACAACAATTGGAAGATCACAGGATGCAAAGAAGCATGGTGAGATTAAGTCAAACCACAAGAAAATGTACGGTTATAATGCTATTATGCTACTATCTCTTAGTCTTGTGCTTCATGAATAGGAATTTGAAAAGGAGGACAAGTGAAAATTAAAATTCCTACATTTTTTCTTTCAAGGAGACACTAAAGGAAAAATTCGTGTGCTCAGTGGACAATATATATAACATGTAGAGTAAAAAAAAGATGCAACAAGTGTACAACCTCTTTGGCGAAGCCATGTCGATCTCAACGTGATTGGGTTGGCCGGTGAGGATGCTCCGGCTGACTTGGCTATCGAAGGAGGGTAAGAAGATCTTAGGCGCCTGGAGATGGAGCCCAAGGTACTGCTCCGCTGTGATGGAGGGTTTCGTCGTTGGAGCAGCTCCGGTGAGTTGTACGACGCCGAGGCTGAAGCAGGACAAGAGAGACAACAAACAACGTTAACCTGTGTGGAATTCTAATAGCATCTCCAATACATGACATAAAATACATAAACACAAAGTGCTAGATGTAAAATACATCAGCCGTTCATCTCTGAACTTAACTGTCGAAACTGAATTTAACTATCGAAACTGAACTTAACTGTCAAAACTGAACTTAACTGTCGAAACTGAATTTTGTTGTTGAAACCGAATTTTGCTGTCGAAACTGAACGCACTAGCAAGGTGAGGCTACACGTCGGTCAACTGACTTTTTCATCTCTGGTCAGTTGATTTTGCAGTCGTTGGATACGAAATCAAGGGCCTGCGGTTCATCTTCAACCTCCACCCCCCTGAGCCGGCCAAACAGCAGCCCCCTGTCGCCCGCGGCCGGCGGTGCGCCGCCCCACCCGCCCCGACAACACTCCCCACCGCCGGTCCGCCGCCGCCCCGGCCATCCCTCTAGGCCCCCCGTGCCGAGCATTTTCTCCGGTGATCCCCACGCCACCGCCCCGCCAACGCCCCGCCACCGCCGTGACCACCGCCCCCAACCTGAACCCTAAGATAGATAGTGGGGTACCTCTCCGGCGAGCCCCCCTCCCCGCTGTGGCTGGTTCTTCCTTCACCCCGGCGGCATCGGAGTGAAGTGTAGCTAAATCGGAGCAGCATCGCAAGCAAGAGAAAGATCGAGAGCAGCAGCGCGAGCAAGAGCAATAGCAAGAGCAGACCAGGCAGGGGACCGAGAGCAAGAGCAGAGCAGCAGCGCAAGCGAGAGCTAAAGTAGTAGCAGGTCCTACTGATGTGGACGTCGCCCCCAAGGGAGCGACGCCATGGAGGAAGTGGCCGGCGACGCCGCCATGGATGGAGCCGCGCCGTGTCGGCTCGGGACCGAGCGCCGGCAGCACCGTAAGATTGAATCAAGAAGAAAATGCGGCAATTAGTGTACAACCTCTTTGGTGGGGCCGATTAGGCCGCAGCTTCATCCGAGGAAACGGTGATGATGAGGCTCTTCAGGTGGTGCAGGTGAAGACGGCGGTGTGGGAATGGAGGTGGCACGAAAGACGAGGGGAATGTCGGGGCAGCTCCTTGGAGGTGGAGGACGGGGTGGCTGAAACGGCGGGATGATGAGATCGACGACGGATCCACATCCAGTACGGTGGATGAGGGACGTCGAGGTGTTGCTATGGACGACGTCGTCGGGGAAGAGGCTCCGACTGGGTGGCGGACGGAGCAGGGTGTGGGGTTTCGTCGCAGGTTTTTGCGGCCTCGGTGTACGAATGGGTGGGCGGATGGGATGGCAGTGGGGAACCATGTCTTAGAGACGCGCTTGTCCGAAATGTGGGGTAAGTTACAAAGTACCCCCACCGATTTGAGGCGGTTCTTTCGGTTCAGGGGTACCATGGGCATTTCACGTGTCGGGATTTCATAGGAGGTGGGAGTTTTCACGCGCGTTGTAATTTCTGAATAGTAAGGCGCGGGTTGAGATGGAGGGAGTTGTCGGAGCACAACAAGACAAAGATATATCTTAAATATTTCAGGCTAACAAGGTGCGGGTTGAAATTTCCGGACAAGCCTAACGTGTACTGTACCAAATCAATGCGCCCTACAAATGTCATTCAAAACTTTGAATTCATGTTATGTTCAATTAAAATATTTCGCTACGTGTATAATGCATGCAACCTACTACTCAAATGAACGTTTTAGTGCATTCCAAACATATATACTACCGCTTCAATATGAACTAAATTTGAATTCGTTTCTCTATTTGAATAAGATCTACAGTAATGATTGTTGTGAAGTCAAAGCATTTGAATTCGTTTCTCTGTATTAATAAGATCTACAATCATCATTATTGTCAAGTTAAACCATCATTTGTGTATTATCTTCATAGCACACCACATGATTAGTCTCGAGTTACATATGAACTATGTGTACTATATGAACTCGAACTAGATTTTTTGAATCCACTTTATTTTGATTTCAAATCACATTACAATTCTAGCTCTAGCTAGATCTTCATAATCTAAACCATGTCTCATATGTATAATGTGTTTATCACATTATGTATGGTGCCCTGCCCCCTACGCCTACAAGTATTTGGATGTGAGTTAGAAACACCACACATTACCACAAATTCAAATAAAATGTGAGAATGTTCGATATATAGTATTGTTTAGATTGTTCGATATTTAGTTGTAAGCTGCAAACGCCACACATTATCACAAATTCAAATAAAATGTGAGATTGTTTGATGTATAGTATGGTTTAGATTGTTCGGCATTTAGCTGTGAGTTGCAAATGCCATGGATTATCACATTATGGTATAACATGTGCACAGCACGTGTATCACCGCTATATTCATGCATGCAATGTTTAAAATACTATGATCTCCTATTCAAATATATGAATCCGCTTTCATATCAAATTATGATCTTTGTTAGTCTCTTACACCCACACAATCCTCTAACCTTTGTAGCTACCACTAACTTTCTCTCGTGCATGCACACGCCCTCCTCGCCCTCCCCCTCCCTCGGCATTCTATCCATCGGGCACATTCATTTTTTTCTTTAGGTCGTTCTCCCAGAGTCTCCACAACTCCTTTCCGACACACACCGATCAATAAACCTCTCCAGCGATGCCTGCCTACAACATACAAACACACCTTCAATCTCCTCCTTTATGTGTCCTTGCCTCGTGTCTCTCATACGGTCAGACACACGTGTAAACTCTCGCCCCTCTTTTCATTGCTCTCACAACCGCACACTCCTCCCCCTATCTAGCTAGTAGTTGGGCCTCTCGCACCACCTCCTAGCTCCATTCTCTCTGTCTATCCGTCTCGCTGGGCCTTATTTTCCTCTAACAAATGGACGTACACCGACGGATCTCTCGCTATACATATAGCTAGCTAGGTCCTTATAACTCATTTTTACCCACACATCAATCGATCTACCTCATTAGTTGTGTCTCTCCCTTCCTCCCACAAACAACAATTGATCTACCGATCTAGTTAGGTTTGCTTACCAAACACATGGTTCCCCTTCATCATCCATGGATGTGTCCCGACAGATCTATCACGCACAGGCACACACAGAAACACATCCCCACTCTTATTGATAACATTGCAGGTCCACCCTCAGTTTGTCTAGTAGGCCTCTCCCACCATCTTCGAGAAGCAACTCCATCACCCATCCAGCACTCTACCCCTCTCCCTCCCTCTCCCTCCCTCTCTCTCTCTCTCCTCTCTCTCTCTCTCCCATCATATTTCCCATCCTTCAGTTATGTATGGATGTCAACCGATCTCCCTCAAGACATAGCTGGGTCTCTCCTTCTCAACACATATACGAGTCGTTCTACCTCTATAGTTAGGCCTCTGCCTACCCCTCCCACCACCCCCTCCCCCCCCCCCCACACACACACCGATACATCGAGCGCTCTAGTCATGTCTCCCTGGCACACACAAACTTGACGTGTGCCCTCTAACGTTCCGGTAGGCCAGTCGCCCTATATCTTTGACTTGTACACACACACAATTTAGATGACTCTCTTCATCGATCTCGCACCCACTCACTTGATCCTCTCTTCGACTCTATCAATAGCTATGACCCCTCCCTCTCTTCTCGTGGATTGCCCGACCCTCTATGTATGATATGGATAGGCCTCCATTTCACACACATTGCATGCAAAATTTTGTTTGAGATGTCATCGACACATATTCCCACAAATAATTCACAAAATCAACCCCCCACCCCAAAACAAAAAACACTCACGAACATGGTTTGTATCTCTCACACACACCCACGTAGGTGGGGGCGTGCACGAAGAGAAGAGGTGCATGCACGGCGCACGTACTCCTGTCTCTTTCCCAACCACACCCGCGGGGGTACACGGTGGAGCTCATTTCTGTATGAAAAAGGCAGCCCACGTGGTAATTTGGCACGTGTACTAGTTGTCCACTTGGTGGAGGGAGGATCGTCTACCACGGGTGAACAAACAAATTGCGACTTGACGTGTTATGTTAAAAAAAGAAGCAAACCATGTGGGGCCTACCTTAGAGGCAAGGCTCTATACACTGGAGTACTTTTTATGTGTCCCGTCAACTCGCAGAATGAAGAGAAGCTTGCTTAGTACACCGTCTCCCCTGCCCACGGGCGTGGTGGCTCGCAGGATGAGGTGAAGCTTGCTTACTACGCCTTACGCCCGCTCCCTCGCCCATGCGCGCGGTGGCTCGTAGGACGAGGAGAAAAATTTACTACTCCCTCCGTTTACTCCTAGTCCCTACTACCTTGGTTATAGAGATTATATCATATTGTTTGGAATATATATGTCCTTTAGTAGATTTCAATATGAACTACTAGTACATACTCCAAACACTGATGTATATAGACGTATTTTAGAGTGTAGATTCACTCATTTTGCTCCGTATGTAGCACTCTCCCTCGCCCCTCGACCCTCGCCCACGTGGTGGACGTGCAGAAATTCATTCGGTATCATATAGCCAGAACGATATATACTGCACTACCATTATTGCTCGACTTCCCGAAGAGGCGAAGAGCCAATCGCAAGGTTAATATTTTGGAGATGCCAAGCGCAAGGTTATAGGAGAACGAGTAGTAGGTGTCGCGTCATTTATAAATAAAGTTTGTTTTCTTCAGTAGCACGTACGCAATATGATAGGTTCATATGGAGATAAAAGGAAACCGCTCCACTATACATAGTCAGGACGGGCCAGCCTACACGGTTGCTTGATGGGGTTGCTCTCTTCACACTCTCTCACACAAAACGACTGTGGCCACATCTCTAACATCCCGGCGGATCACGCCCGCTTGGGGAAGGGGTGGATGCTTAGTGTAGATGCGGTGGCCGTCGCCGACGGCGAAAACCCACTGTCGGCACGTCCCGGTCAGGGGTCCCCGTCGTTCTCTCTCACAAAGTCGGTAAGGTTGCCTTCGTCCCTTGCTCACTGCCGCGACATGGGCAGTTGCCGCCTCCCGCCGCCCTCCTCAAGGATGAGCTACGTCCCTCAGGTACAACTCCCTTTACAGCCGGCTTGCACCACTGCTCTAGCTGCCCACATCACTCCCTATGGATATTTCTCTACTTCTTTGCATAGACCAATGAGCCGACAAATCACATAGACCCAGCAGTAAGTTGGACTGACGAAGCAACCATCACTCTTGCGCCAGTGAGAGGTCGCGTCCGCTCTGCCCGGGCATGAATGCAGCACCGATTCTTTGGAGCGGCGCTGACCGTTTCGGGCGGGAAGCACACGCGGGCGATGGATGGGCTTTGGGTGGGCCAGGCTGGTCAGGAGCAGCTGTAGCAGCTGTCAGCATGTCCCTACCGGACACGCCCGGAAATGAGAGGATGCACTGACTCTCGCGGCTAAAATCGTACACTACACAACATCTCTCTGTAGGAGTAGGTCGATCTGTCGCTCTCTCTAACACACACATGGTGTTAAACACACACACACACACACACACACCTTGGTCCCGTTGCACCTTATAACATGACTTATTACACCTAGACGGAGGGAGTAGTAAGTATACGAGATACGGTGGCACACTGACTTAAGTCGAATACAAGTGCCCAAAATTTGTGTGCATGTTATAATAAGGATTCACTTAAAATAGTACGTGAGCAAATAGAGGGATCAATTGGACAGTGTTTCTGAGCAGTAGCGAGATGTGTGAGGTAAGATACACCGTTGGCGCTTTTAATTTTTCTTATTAATTTGTTTGTTTCACCCTCTGACTGGTGGGACCCAACGTACTACGTGGAGAGAGGTAAGGTGACTAAGGCTGCATTATTTCTACACCTCTGTGGATAGTCTTACCACCAAAACCACATGACACGATTATGATTGAAATCCCAACGACTCCCACACACAAAAAAAAACACGGCATGCTTGTCACACGAATGCAGGAATGTATAAAAGGTTATTTCCCTCTCGTTAAACATAACGGGAGGGTTGTGTAGCTGGTTAGCATGTTCGCTCATCAAACTTGAGGTCTCGGGTTCGATAACTACACTTGAGCATAATTTGTGCCAGGAGGATTCTTTAACTGGTCAAAATGTTTTCTAGGGTTTGCACGCTTCACACTCTCTCTCCAGTATATATATACACGTTGGGGCCTCAACGCTTGTAGTTGCTCTCTTCACACTCTCTCGCCCTCTCCCGCTGGAGCCTCAGCGCTTGTAGTTGCTCTCTTCACACTCTCTCGCCCTCTCTAGATCTAAACAAGACTTCGTTGGCCTCTCTCTCCCCTCACTGCTGCTCAAAGAGCCGGCAGGATCCATCCGCCGGGAAGGGAAGGAGGCTTAACACTGTCACCATCGGCAAGGGACTACCGGCGCAGCTGTTCACTTTCCACCCAGCGGCGGCGCGGGAGGGCCTCCGACCCCTTCTTCTTCACCGCCCTCCCGTCACCAACCGAACCACGCCCCAAGAACCATAAGGTATAATTTACTTACTCCACATGCATTGCTCTAGCTGCATATATACCATGAATCTAGGACGTGGTTCAAAGAGGAAAGGAGTGGGGGAAAGTAGTGGGAAAAGTTGTATATAGCATGAATCTAGGACATGGTTCAAAGAGTAAATGAAGGGGGAAAGTTGTATAGCATTAATCTAGGACGTGATTCAAAGAGGAAAGGAATGGGGGAAAGTAGTGGGGAAAGTTGTATCGCATAAATCTAGGACGTGGTTCAAAGAGGAAAGGAAGGGCCGAAAGTACTAGTTCAAAAAGGAAAGGAAACGACAAGACTGTAGAGTTTGAGCAGGACTAGATTTGCTGCGCTCACATAGGGAAAGGCGTATAAAGATAACAAAACTAGGACCAACACAGATATGCTCCTTGGTTGTTTGTTCTTTGTTGCAACAGACTGTGCATGACCATAGTACGTCGGTAGATGCACATGGTGCTGGTGCGTCCACTGTCCCATGCAACTCATTAGCTGTTGTTAATATAAGGCCCTGTTTGGTTAAAAACTCCCTAGTCCCTACCTGCTGGGTTCCAGGGACTAAACATGGACTAGAGGTTATTAAATGACATTCTAAAAGACCATGTTACCCCTAGTAATGAACTAATAGAGACAAGGTGTGATGCATGGCAGGGGCAACTGTTGGAAAAAGTCCCAAAAAGACTCCCTCGGGGTCTTCTTCCTTTAGTCCCAAATGCCCACTTTTACTCCCTACAAGTCCCTCCTCTTTGGTTTAAATGGGACTGACACGGAGTTTTTTTAGTCCCTACACCAAAATGTCCCTATAAACAAACACCCTCTAATAATGCCGCTGGAAAATTGATGCAATGCCACAGTTAAAAGCAAATTACATGTTTAACAAATTTTATTGTTAATATAATCTCTATATTAATATTAATCAATGCCACCGTTTGAGAAATGCTACTGTCTTGCTTTCTTTCCCATTTAGATAAGGTAGATGCTTCTTTTTGTTGGCTTCTGTGTCATCCACCGTTATTGACCACTAATTGTTTCCCTTGCACCACTCTGTAAACAGGGTTATCTGCTTCACCTCGTTGCCATTGTGACCTTTTGTTGCACTGCACAAAACACTTTTTTAAGAGTGTTTTGTGCAGTTCAACCAAAATGTCACACCGACAACGTTGCTTGATTGCTTAATCTTAGTGGAACTGCACAAGAGGAGATCTTACTTCCTATCCGTTAAGGCGAATTTGGTTCAGATCTTCTTCTTGTGAGTTGTTTGAATTCCGCACCATGAGAGGTCAGTACTAGCCTTCTTTCACATGATTCTGCAGTGTGCATTCATATGTTGTGCTACTTGTACGATAATGTTGCTTGATTTTAGTGAACTGCACAAATGGAGACAAGACTTCCAATCTGTATGTGCACCTAATATCCCATTGAGGTAAGATAAGGATATTTCACAACTGCTGGCCTGTATTTTGCCACTTTCATCAGAAAATTAAGTTTAGTACTATACTTGTGCTCCCTAATTGACATGCCAAATCTTACATTGAAGGCGAAGCTTGTTTGTTATTGAACCAAGTGATGAAGGGGAAGAACAAGGGGAAGAAAAACAAAAATCAACTCTCGGTGCTATAATGAAGCACTGGAACTGTGATGACACAAGTAATGATATAGTTTTGCATCTTAATTTATTGCTATGGCTGGAACGAGCAATTTTTTTGCCACTGATTTGATGCCACTCTTAATGTAATATGTAATTATCTCTACTTGTGCAAACAGGGATCTTCTTTGAATATACCATATATTTTAGTGGAACTACACAAGCAGATGTTGGAACCATTAAACTAATCGAGGAGTATATAGTAAGCATGGCCACCACCGTAGATAGCAACAGATGGTTCCGGAGAATTGCTTCATCTGTATGCTCTACACAATAAGCCTCCTAACAAAGGTTGGTACTCGCCCACTAATTTCATCCATATGATTGAGCTTTGCCATCTCTATTGGTGTTGTGCTACTGTTTAGATACTGTCATGAAAAAGTGGTATTGTCCTTGAGAAGTGCCTCATCTGTGCTGTTTTAAATATTTCCTTTCCTTTTTTTGAGAAAACAGTGATGCTAGCATTTAGTAGTCCTCTTGTCTTTGCACAACGGGATCATCTTCCTTTGAAGAAGAATATGGAGTACATGAAGTGACTAGTTTCGATTATGCCAGGATGAAGAAGCCCTGTCTATCTTATCATTAGAAGGAGCAGTTGAATGATGGTTACATTACCCCCACAAGACCAAACTAACTTCAGCTCAGAAGGACTGACAAAATCTCCATTTTTTGCTGTGATGCGCGAGTACAATGTTGTTCTAGGATTCTTTCTGGTGAGTTCCATTTTTCTAAAAGTGTGCTCTACATGGACCATGTATGTGCCTGTTGAAACTGTCAATTCATAGTACAGTTTGCTCTATACTAATCACTTTTTTGTATTTGTGCAAATAGGGGTGCTCAGCTTGATTTCAATGGGAACTGCACAAAATGTTCATCAATACATCAAATCATTCATTTCCACCACAAGAAAGGAGGTGCCGATAATTTCAAGGCGTTGCAACATATAAGGGCGAAATCATAAAAGCTACGCGCGAACTTGGTTGATTTTGGTGGAACTGCACAAAAAGAACACCTGGTTTATTTAGCATGAGGTGCCATGTCAATGTCCGAACTGATGGCAAACCCTGCCCATTCCACAATCGTATGCATTTGATATTTTGGAATGGGACAACCTTGTCAAATTTTGCTCATTGATTTTAGCAAGACATGCGTTTGATATTTTCGAATGGGATGCCCTTTGCTGTCAGCAGCGTCGATCAATTTTTTCTTTATTCTTTAGTTGTGAAGTAAAATTGCCTCTGTCATGTGAGTCACTGAGATGCATAATCATTGATTGTTTTGAATGTTCTCTATGAATTGCCAGGCCTGTGTGTTTGATTGCAATGTACAGAAACACTAAAAAGCTGCTCAAACTCTTTGTACTCCTTCTGTTCCTTTTTACTTCGCACGTTGTGAAAGTGCATACTTTTTGTATAAGATTGGTCAAAGTAGAGATACTTTGACTGCAGACAAAACTTGTATGCAGACTAGAAAGGACCGGAGGGAGTACATATGAAACTGCTGCAAACGAGGTGATCACCCTGGGAATAATGCTAGTACGTATTGTTTTGCATGTTCATCCAATGCCAGTGATACAGGAATTCGAACTAATCGAAATAAATTCATTCATACACGGTCGGATTTCATATAAACATGCCAGATTTCATTACATTTCATACATTCTTTAACTAAAAAGGGGTGTGCTGGAGGTATAATTAATTAACCCAAGCTACCCACATGTGTCCCGCTAAGCCGAACAGAAGCTTCAGTGACTTAACTGCAGGTGCGGTTGCGTAACTGGCATGTGGCCTGTTGGGCCCACGTGTCAGTCAGCCAACTGCACCAGCAGTTAAGTAGAAGCAACGTTATTCTCCAGAGAACTCCCCGACTCCACGTCACCGCCAAGAAGCTAACCGGCCGTCAATGGTCAACCCGCCTAGCTTGGCTTCAACAGGAGGGTAGCAGCGGTGGCCTTACTTGGACCCGAGCGGCGGCGAGCTACCGTGTTCTACTCTTCCTTGTTTTCTATGTGGCGCGGCCTTGTTGGCAGCGGGGCGGGGCCTCGACGGAGCCGGCGATGTCCTCTTTCTCGTTGCCGGTGGGCGGCGCCTCAGCGGAGCGGTGGAAATCCTCCCCCGCGTTGCCGGCAGGGTGGGGCCTCGGCTGAGCCGGTGATGTCCTCTGCCTCGTTGTTGGCGGGGCGGGGCCTCGGCGGAGCCGGCGATGTCCTCTGCCTCGTTATTGGCGACACGGGGCCTCGGCGAAGCAGGGCCTCATCGACGCTAGCGGAGCGGGGACTCGTCGGAGCCAGCATTGTCCTCTGCCTCGTCCTCAGTGTCGTGGGAATGATTCCGACAATAATAAGGTATAGGGTAATGGAGCATGATCTATCGAGATGCATATGGGTGACACGGTGGTTTTAGCAAGTTCGGGCCTCTCACGGTGGAGATAACAACCCTACGTCTCGTGCTCCGGAGAGGCTTTGTTATATCTAAGTATGTATACGGAGATTACAATGTGTGTTTGAGAGAGAGGTGGAAGAAAAAAGAGCCCCTAGTCTAGTGGTGGGGGTGGCTTATATAGAGTGCGCCACCCCCGCACCTCCTATGTTACAAAGTGGGGCATGAATGCCATAAAGCCAGCCCACTATCAATCCTTCACTATGAGAATGATGTCGACTGCTTTGCTGCCTGTTGGTCTTCGTATATCTGAGCGAGTCGTACGGTCGAGTGGTGAACTGTCATCCGAGTGGATGGTATGCTGCTTGGTCGAGTGGATAGTATGCTGCTTATCCGAGTGGATAGTATGTCTCTATGAAATTTACCTGGACCCACATGTTGTGTGGACCCCATGCTTAATGATATTTCGACCCTTCGTGGGCCTACCTGTTATGTGTATCCCCAACATTTGCCCCCGAATCGATTGCGATTTTGCAGAACGAGTTTGTGAAAGACACAATTTGGCCTGAGTGATTACGAAAATACTCGGTACCTGTCATCGTGCTTTCAGACAACCAAGGTTTGAACAAAGTCTCAATGGATTCTGCTTCATGAAATTTCGACCCTTCGTGGGCCTACCTATTATGTGTATCCCCAAAATTAGCCCCCGAATCGATTGCGATTTTGTAGAACGAGTTTGTGAAAGACACAATTTGGCCCGAGTGATTACGGAACTACTCGGTACCTGTCATCGTGCTTTCAGACAACCAAGGTTTCAACAAAGTCTCAATGGATTCTGGTACTGTGCTTCCCAACTGATCTGGGTAAGTGCCCACGAGGAGCAACTTGGTGACATTCGATCATCTCTCGGAAGAGGTTAACTTGTGATCAGAGTATGGATGTGTCATTAAATCTGTGCAACAAGATTGACACATGGGCTGCTCTCTCAGAGAGATGCCATTCAAATCCCTGAGGAACGTCAATACGAGTCGGTTTTAGATCCGCACTTGTGAGTTTCACGCTTTGAGTCCTAGAAGAAGGCTCAAAATAGGTCCACGGAGGAGCGTTAAAACTCACCTTATAGGATTTTTTTGGTAGTCGACGGGATTCTTTAAAAGTTGTTTGTTTGTTGTTCGTCACTCGGACTGGTCAGGCCATACCGAGTGGAGATTACTCCAGTGGGGGCATGCTAAGTGCACCCACTGGGTGCAGTCCCCGAGACCGTCATCGACTGCGGGCAGTCGGCGGGGGTCTGAGAGAGAAAATCTTCCTAACTAGTACTGATTGGACTTGTTCTTCTCCGACTCAGAGGTCGAGTGATCTAGAGGTGAGTTTGCATCGAGCAAAATGTTTCTTTCCGAGTTCTCTTCCAGTGGGGGCACGCTGAGTGCACCCATTAGGTGTAGTCCCCGAGCCTCTGTCGGACTAGATGAGTCTGGCAAAGGGTTTAAGTCTCCCGGTAAACCTCCATGGAGTTGGCATGGTAAATATCTTTGTCTGGAATTGAATCAATCAAGTAATCTTTGTGCACTCGGCACGATGAATGAATTCGGCCTTGAAACTGCCGACTGTAGAAAAAAGCTAGCCACTCCAGGGAGTAATCGTTCCAGTAGTACTTCTTATATTGATCGTTAGATTTTGCGTGAAAGGGGTATTTGTCTGAGTGGACGTGCTTCCCGACTGATCGGGGTATGTTGACTGCAAGGAAAATTTGGTGGCACTTCTATGTATGGTCAGAAAGATATTCCTGATGTGATGAATGGGTCGATTGAATGGGCGTAACCCCGGAGGATAGCACGGTCAATGGTTGTGCGTAGCCCCCGAGTGATGTTTGAAAGAGGTAAGCTTGCTACAGAGTGTGATATGAGGTTTGATCATATGAGTAACTTAGTCGTTCCCGTGCTGGGGGTGTAGAGGTAAAGACATGTCCAACTGATGGTGATGCGCGAGGTGGCCGAGGGGCGATGATGTGTACAACCGAGTGATGACGCGGGGCGGTCGAGTGGTGAAGACATGCACGACCGAGTGGCGATGCGTGGAGCGGCCGAGTCATGCTGTGCGAGGTGGTCGAATGATGAAGACGTGCACAACTGTGTGGCAACGCGTGGGGGAGCGAGTGGTGAAGAACTACGTGTCCAGCCAAGTGGTGACGCGTGGAGCGGCAGTATGGTGAAGGCATGCACAACTGAGAGGCGACGCACGGAGCGACCAAGTGGTGAAGACATGCACAACCGAGTGGCGATGTGCGGGACGGCTGAGTGAGGATGCGCGAGGTGACCGACTAAAGGACTACGTGTCCAGCCAAGGGGTGACACGCGGAGCGGCCATGTGGTGAAGGCATGCACAACCGAGAGGCGACACGCGGAGCGGCCAAGCGATGAAGACGTGCATAACCGAGTGGCGACGTGCGGGACGGCCGAGTGAGGATGCGCGAGGTGGCCGAGTGAAGGACTATGTGTCCAGCCAAGTGGTGATGTGTGGGATGGCTGAATGACGACGCGTGGCGTGGCCAAGTGACGACGCGCGGGGCAGCCGAGTGAAAGATTGCGTGTCCAGCCAAGTGGCTGAAATTGTCTTCGAAGGAGTTAACCAGATGCTTTCGAAGCTAATGTAGTGACAAGGTCGGTGTAGTGTGGTTGCGACGCAACAAGACCAGCGTGACAACTGAGTCTGGGTAGAAATGAAGATGGCGCATAGAGCGTCTGAGTGATTATAAAACTTGTCAAAGTGGCGGATCGAATGCACTTTGTTGAAGTGAAGGATCTGACAAGTGATGAAGTACTCGACTACTCAGGAGAGTGTCATTCCAAACGAGATGCAGCCCCCGAGTGCGGCGTAGCCCCCAAGCGTACTACAGGCTTCGACAATGGATATGTCGGAATACGAGAAATATAGTTTTGAATGGAAGATTTGCAATTCATCGAGTCGGGCTCGGGTAAAGATGAGGAGAAGCTTCCGGGTGATGCTCGAAAGAGGCAAATTCACAAAAGAGTGAAGTGTGAAATTTAATTACAGAAGGGACTTACCTGTCTCATGCCTGACGAGGTCTATATCATTGATACGATGAAGAGGATTCCATAGAGGGTTTGGCTGGATGTGTTTGAAGTCAACAGAGTGACAAGGTCGGTGT
This sequence comes from Triticum aestivum, assembly GCF_018294505.1. Classification (NCBI taxonomy): domain Eukaryota; kingdom Viridiplantae; phylum Streptophyta; class Magnoliopsida; order Poales; family Poaceae; genus Triticum; species Triticum aestivum. The sequence goes on along the minus strand of NC_057806.1, from coordinate 422,354,163 downwards.
TGTGGTGCGCTAGGACCGGTACGGTGACCGAGTCCGAGCAGCGATGAAGTTGGCGCATAAGGCCGTCGAGTGATCGCGTAACTTGTGTAAAAAAAGGCACAAGCCAACGAAATGATTTCTTGAGGAAATTTGATGTGTGCTGAAATGATTTATGTGAATAACACCCATTGGGAGTGCAAGGGGCTTGCTAGTTAACTAGCAAGAGTCTGGAAGAGCGAAGGATCCGTTCGAACTTGTTGAAGTGAAGGATCCGACTAAACTCATTGGAATACTGGCTGAAATAAAACGGAAGTGTAGTGTTTCGACTGAGTTTCAGCCCCGGAGGAGCGATGCAAACTCAAAATGAAGAACGACACATGGTGTTCGTGAATGATGTATGTGAAAAAATGGAAGTTGGACTCGGGAGTCACATAACCAGTACTAAGCAAATATGTGAAAATAAGCAGCCGAGCGTAGAGGTACACTCGATGGCGTGGCCTCCGAGTGAACGTGATGTGTGAATTATGGGATACTCGGGGAGACGGAAATAATATAATGTAAAATGACTTAGTTGTCTGAAGGCGCGCTAGTGGCCAAGTGGTGATGAGGCGACCAACCGATTGGCGATGCGCGGGGCGGCCGAGTGGTGATGAGGTGACCGACCGAAGGCAATGCGCGGGGCGGCCGAGTGGTGATGAGGTGACCAACCGATGGCGACGCGCGGGGCGGCCGAGTGGTTATGAGGTGACCAACCGAGTGGCGACGCGCGGGGCGGCCGAGTGGTGATGAGGTGACCAACCGATGATGACGCGTGGGGCGACCGAGTGGTGATGAGGTGACCAACCGATGGCGACGCGCGGGGTGGCCGAGTGGTTATGAGGTGACCAACCGAGTGGCGACGCGCGGGGCGGCCGAGTGGTTATGAGGTGACGAACCTATGGCGACGCGCGGGGCGGCCGAGTGGTTATGAGGTGACCAACCGAGTGGCGACGCGCGGGGCGGCCGAGTGGTGATGAGGTGACCAACCGATGGCGACGCGCGGGGCGGCCGAGTGGTTATGAGGTGACCAACCGAGTGGAGACGCGCGGGGCGGCCGAGTGGTTATGAGGTGACCAACCTATGGTGACGCGCGGGGCGGCCGAGTGGTTATGAGGTGACCAACCGAGTGGCAACGCGCGGGGCGGCCGCGTGGTTATGAGGTGACCAACCTATGGCGACGCGCGGGGCGGCCGAGTGGTTATGAGGTGACCAACCGAGTGGCGACGCGCGGGGCGGCCGAGTGGTGATGAAGTGACCAACCGATGGCGACGCGCGGGGCGGCTGAGTGGTTATGAGGTGACCAACCGAGTGGCGACGCGCGGGGCGGCCGAGTGGTTATGAGGTGACCAACATATGGCGACACGCAGGGCGGCCGAGTGGTTATGAGGTGACCAACCTATGGCGACGCGCGGCGCGGCCGAGTGGTTATGAGGTGACCAACCGATGGCGACGCGAGGGGCAGCCGAGTGGTTATGAGGTGACCAACCGAGTGGCGACTCGCGGGGTGGCCGAGTGGTTATGAGGTGACCAACCGAGTGGCGACGCGCGGGGCGGCCGAGTGGTTATGAGGTGACCAACCGCGTGGCGACGCGCGGGGCGGCCGAGTGGTTATGAGGTGACCAACCGGGTGGCGACGCGCGGGGCAGCCGAGTGGTGATTAGGTGACCAACTGATGGCGACGCGCAGGGCGGCCGAGTGGTTATGAGGTGACCAACCGAGTGGCGACGCGCGGGGTGGCCGAGTGGTTATGAGGTGACCAACCTATGGCAACGCGCGGGGCGGCCGAGTGGTTATGAGGTGACCAACCGAGTGGCGACGCGTGGGGCAGCCGAGTGGTGATGAGGTAACCAACCGACGGCGACGCGCGGGGCGGCCGAGTGGTTATGAAGGTGACCAACCGAGTGGCGACGCGCGGGGCGGCCGAGTGGTGATGAGGTGACCAACCGATGGCGACGCGCGGGGCGGCCGAGTGATGATGAGGTGACCAACCGATGGCAACGCGCGGGGCGTCGGAGTGAAGTAGACGAGTCCCACGGGGTGGCGACGCACGGGGCGTCAGAGTGTAGTAGACGTGTCCCGCAGTGTGATGATGCGCGGGGCGTCCGAGTGATGTTGACGAGTCCCGCGGAGTGGCGACGCGCGGAGCGTCAGAGTGAAGTAGACGCGTCCCGCAGAGTGATGATGCGCGGGGCGTCCGAGTGATGTAGACGAGTCCCGCGGAGTGGCGACGCGCGGAGCATCAGAGTGAAGTAGACACGTCCCGCAGAGTGACGATGCGCGAGGCGTCCGAGTGATGTAGAGGAGTCCTGCGGAGTGGTGACGCGCAGGGCGTCAGAGTGATGTAGACGCGTCTCGTTGAGTGGCGATGCATGGGGTGGCCGAGTCTGGCAAGTTGATGAAGATGTGCCCAACTGAGCGACACGGGGCTGCCGAGCGGGCAAGTTGATAAAGAGGTGCTCAACTGAGCGGCGACGCGCAGTGCGGCCGAGCGGGCAAGCCGATGAAGATGTGCCCAATGGAGCGACACGGAGCGGCCGAGCGGGCAAGTTGATAAAGAGGTGCTCAACTGAGAGGCGACGCGCAGTGCGGCCGAGCGGGCAAGCCGATGAAGATGTGCCCAATGGAGCGACACGGGGCGGCCGAGCAGGCAAGTTGATAAAGCCAGCCCACTATCAAGCCTTCACTATGAGAATGATGTCGACTGCTTTGTTGCGTGCTGGTCTTCGTATATCTGAGCGAGTCGTACGGTCGAGTGGTGAACTGTCATCCGAGTGGATGGTATGCTGCTTGGTCGAGTGGATAGTATGCTGCTTATCCGAGTGGATAGTATGTCTCTATGAAATTTACCTGGACCCACATGTTGTGTGGACCCCATGCTTCATGATATTTCGACCCTTCGTGGGCCTACCTGTTATGTGTATCCTCAACACTCGGTCTCGCCAAACAGTGCGTCACCCGCTTCATCGCCCTCTTTGCTAGCCTCTTTGTAGGCGGCCGTAGCCTCTGCCACCTGCATGTAGTACTGCCAGCGCTCGAGGCGGCCCTTGCGGGCGGAGCGGTACGAGTCGAGCAGCGCCTCCTGCTCCGCCCGCTCCGCGGCGATCTTCTCCTCCGCCTGCAGGTGCTCCTGGAGGAGATGGTGGTTGTAGGCGGCGTCAGCCTGCGCCTCCCAGAACTGCTCCTGACACATCTGCCTCACACTGTCCATATATTGGGCACGGGCCTCGCCGATGGTCATGGTGCAATGCACCGGCGAGGATGGCGCGGAGGAGGGGGTTGGCGCCAGATCGTCGACTACCATGTTCTCCATTGGGACGTCATCGTCCTCCGGCTGCCTGTCGGCCAGCCGGTCGGCAGCAATGGCTGCCATCTCCTTGTGGTCCATCGTCCGCCCGTCCTGAAGAGCGTTGGAGCGCGAGGAAGCCATGGTCGGCAGTAGAGGTGTGGATAGGAGAAAGGGAACGGATGCGGATGACTGCGGCTATGGCCGGTGCAGCAGTTTATATAGCAATGGTGGGCGGGCGGAGGGACGGACATGTGGCGCCGGAGTATCCACCTCGGCAACCGCGTATCATTAATGTGGGCGGCAGATGGACGGACGGACAGCACTCGTGTCGTTTGAAGGCGGAGCAATCGCCTGCACCGGGAAGCGGGGCGGGCGGCACTGACTGTTTCGGGCGGAAAGCGCGCGCGGGCGAGGAGATAACTTTACTTGGAGAGGATGACAATGGGGACCCACCAGGTCCATAGCCTCACGTACGCAAGTGCCTCCTTATTATATATATATATATATATATATATATATATATATATATATGTGTGTGTGTGTGTGTGTGTGTGTGTGTGTGTGTGTGTGTAAAACTATACTCCCTCCGTCTAGGTGAATAAGTCGTATTAGAAGGTGCATCACGACCTAGATGCAAGCAGATTGGTGGAAAAGAAGAATATTTCTCTCTTCTAAACACAACATTTAATCACAGCAGTTAAGAGGATGTCTTATTAGCTACCCATGCAGGCCATCGTAATTCGTAGCATGCAAAGCGCTTTTATTTCTTGCCTAATAACTGCATGGACGTGCTGCATGCATTGGTACTTGCCCCAACAAAAAAGGGAGAAAAGGGGTTTCCACAGGAGACAACGAGGCAGAGGTGGAAGCGCTCGATGGAGTAATTTATTTTGCTTCCCCCTGGTTTCCTGACATCACGGTCCCACACCATTGTCAACCTATGTAGTAGTCAATAAACGAGAGAATTGCACAAGAAGCGACCGACAGCTGGGACCAAGCAGCTCGAGCAGTATTTGTGTTTTTGAGGTGTGAGCACTTCAGAGTTTTTCGATGTTTAGCCCAGATATTAATTTTTCTCCTCTGAACAACAACAAAAACGTCGCTGCAGGTATTAACTGGGCGCGATGTGGCCCGTCTAGCCCAGGCAAGATATCCAGCCCAGATATTAATTTTTTTCAAGATGAAAATGGCTAGCCCAGCTATACTTTTTTTAGGAATACCCAGGCAAGGTCAAGTTGTTATTCTCCACCCCGCTGGGCTACAAATCTTTCCTAGGAGGGATGCAGTAGGCTTAACAAGAAAATGGACTTTAAGAAATAATAAATGGGATGTAATTATAAAACTGGACAGTAGCTATAAAAAAATGCACCAAACACGTGATTACTTTATAAAATATTATATTTGGATATTGAAAATTTTAATTTCATTAATTGTTGCAAGCGCAATGTTTCGTTGGATTTTTACGTAATATAAATTTATATTGAAATTGTATTTAATCTGACAAGAAATTTCGGGATAAAAATATTTCAGATCCCATCAAAATGTGGTAAATTTTATTGAATTCTGTTTTGAACGGTTGGTTGGAATGGGTTGTACTTTTAACAAATTGTAAATGGGTTGTAGTAAATTCCATTAGAATTCAAAAATGGGCTACACATTCTTACAAATCTCAAATGGGCTATAAGTTCTCTGCCACACACTTCTGGCCTTACTAAGTTGATGCGTCCCCCAAAAAAACAGAGTTGACGCGTATGCAAGGCTTTGTCAACTTATAGTCAACACACGGTTCTAGCAGCAGTGGACGTTGGATGTCCATCCAACGGATGTCGTGCTTCTTCTTCAATCTCGGATATTCTAGCTTCACCCGCCCAAAAAATGATTCCTCCCCCTGACATCTGGGGCTCACCGTTTCGGAAGCTGACCTGTGGGCCTACTAAGTTGACGTACCTAGGGCTTTGTCAACTTAGTCAATATAAACGATTCTAGCTGCAATGATCGTACGATGTCCATCCAACGGCCGTAGTGCTTCTTCAACCTCTGGTCTTCTTGCTCCAGCCGCCCAAAGCAGCGCCGGTCTTGCCAACTGCTCCTGTCTCCCGTGGCCGGGTGTGCTGCCGCGGAGCTCTCACTGCCCCCTACTATTCCCACCGCTGGCCAGGCCATGCGGCAACGGCAGCCTCACACTGCAGCCGAACGAGTGAACCCTCATACTCCTCTCCGCGTGGGCATCCACTGCTGCGTCTTCACCGGCTCCGCGTCGTCCCCTTCCTAGGCCTCGCCGTTGTCCACCGCCCTGGTGCTCTCGGCGCGGCGTGGTCAACGTGGTCAAGGAATGACTTCCATCAGACGTGGACTGTACATGGAGAGGCTGACAGCTGGGTCCACGGCGCAGCAAGGAAGTGCCTTCTTATTATGCAGAAAATAATGATTCCTCCACCTGACAGCAGGGACACACCGGACGGGCCACCAGTATTTTGCAAAAAAATTGTTTCCCCCTGACTGCTGGGACTCACCGGACGGGCCACCGTATTTCGCAAAAAAAACATTCCCCCCGCTGTCAGTTCGGACCCACCGGAAGTGCCTCCTTATTACGCACAAAAAAATGAATACTCCCCCGGCTAGCTGGGACCCACCTTGCTGGGAGGCTGACTTGTGGGCCTACTAAGTTGACGGGGACGAAGGGCTTTGTCAACTTAGTCAATATGAACGATTCTAGCTCCAGTGACCGTACGATGTCCATCCAACGGCCATAGTGCTTCTTCAACCTCTGGTCTTCTTGCTCCAGCCGCCCAAAGCAGCGCCGGTCGTGCCGCATGCTCCTGCCTCCCGTGGCCGGCTGTGCTTCCACAGAGGCCTCATCGCCCCTACTATTCCCACCATTGGCCAGGCCCTGCGGCAACGGCAGCCTCACACCGCAGCCGAAGCAGTGAACCCTCGTAGTCCTCTCCACGCGGGCTTCCTCTGCCACGTCATCCCCTTCCTAGGCCTCGTCGTCGTCCACCGCCATGGTGCTCTCCGCGCGGCGTGATCAATGTGGTCAAGGAACGACTTCCATCGGAAGAGTGCTGTATGTGGAGAGGCTGACAGCTGGGTCCACGGCCACAGCCCAGTTTTTTTGTGATTTGCCAAGTAAGTCGCTTTGTCAGGCCTGTTGGGCTGCAAATCTTTCAAGACGAGGAGAGCTTTCATTCGGCTGGCCGAGAAAATGGCCCATCAGTAATGAGAAATGGGTTGTACATTTTTAAAACACATCAAGCTGGCAATTAGTTTCAAATATCTTTTTTTCATTTCAAGATTTTAAATTACATTAATTTTTATGCGTGGAGAATTTGTTGGATTTTATATTGATATACATTTATTTTTAAAATCAGTTTGAATGTGAGTCGAAATTTCGGGATTAAAAACAGTTCGGACCGCACCGAAATATGCAAAATTTCGTATAATTTTTTAACCGTTGCCACAATATGGGCTGTAATGCTAACAAAAAGAATATGGGCTCCAAAAAACCTTAAGAATTAGCAAATGGGCTGTAAATTATTAGAAATAATGGCAGATGGGATGTATGCTGTTTTCCACAGATTTGAGGCTTTCCTAAAAAAAGGTTGATGCACAAGCACTGACTGTTGGATGTCCATCCAACGGTCGTCGTGCTTCTTCAATCTCTGCTCTTCCTGCTCCAGCCGCTCAAACAAGCGCCATTGGGACTGCCTGCTCCCTCCTCCTCGCGGCAGGCTGTGCTGCCGCGCAGGCCTCACCGCCCGACCGTACTCCCATCGCTGGCCTAGCCATCCCTCTACTCACCCACACCTGTGTTATTCTCCGGCGACGAGAGACGTACTAGTAAACCCTCGTACAGTCGTACTCCCCTCTGCGTGGGAAACAACTGTCGAGTCTTCCCTGCCTTCGTGTCGTCCCCTTCCTAGGCCTCGCCGTCGTCCACCGCCCTGGTGCTCTCGGCGTGGCGTGGACAACATGGTCAAGGAACGACTTCCATCGGACGTGGACTGTACGTGGAGAGGCTGACAGCTGGGTCCACGGCCGCAGCAAGGAAGTGCCTCCTTATTACGTGGAAAATAATTATTCCTCCCCCGGACAGCTGGGACCCACCAGACAGGCCACTGTATTTCGCGAAAAAAATGTTTCCCCCTGACTGCTGGGACCCACCAGCTACATCTTCGCACACAAGGAAGTGCGTCCGGGCAAAAAAACGATTTGCCCCCTGACTACTGGGACCCACCAGCTACATCTTCGCAGGCAAGGAACTGCCTGACAGTCGGGACCCACCTGGTCGAAGCATACGTAGCGTTGTCATTCTGGTCGCGAACGTGTACGTACATACTAGTCGATGTAGAGACGCGCACGTGTCGTAGTAGAGGCGCGCACGTAGCATGTACACATACGTACAATGGCCAGGGTGCAAGAAAGAAAATACGGCCACGTATGTGTACATACGGGCGGGGTCTCGAACGCCTACTCGCGCATACGTACGGCCAGGGCCCGTGTACATGGCTGGGTCGGAATGGAGAAACAGCGTCGTCGTCGTGTTCATGGGGAGGCAACGGAATGCGTCCTGTTCATGGGGAGGCAACGGAATGCGTCGTGTTCATGGGGAAGCAACGGAACGCGTGGGAGCCAACTGGCTGGGTCGGAACGGACTGTGTGGTCGTGTTCATCGGGAGGGTTTGGACGGAATAGGCGATGGCAACGAGGCCTGGCGTACCGCAAAATGGAGGAGACGGCCTTGTGTTCGACCGGCCACGTTCGAAACAGGATCCTGTTCATCGGGAGGGGTCTGGCGTACCGCAAAACGGAGGAAACGGACCTCCTACGGTCGAAACGGGGGTCCTGTTGATCGGGAGGGGTGTGGCGTACCGCAAAACAGAGGAAACGGACTTGTGTTGGAGCGTTACGGTTGAAACGAGGGTCCTGTCCATCGGGAGGGGTGTGGCGTACCACAAAATGGGACTCCACGGGATAATGTTCATCTCCACCGTCGACCTCCTCCAGCCTCCACGGGCTCCTGTTCATCCAGCCTCCACGGGCTCCTGTTCATCCAGCCTCCACCGTGCGCTACTCCACTGGCTACTGTTCAACCACCCCTCCACCTTCTACTGTTCATCCAGCCCTCCACACCACGGGGTCCTGTTCAACCACCCCTCCACGGGCACCCCTCCACCGTCTACTGTTCATCCAGCCATCCACACCACGAGGTCCTGTTCAACCACCCCTCCACCGCCTACTGTTCATCCAGCCCTCCACACCACGAGGTCTTGTTCATCCACCCCTCCACTGTCTACTGTTTATCCAGCCCTCCACCACACCACGGGGTCCTGTTCATCTAGAGGCAACGCCACCGCTCACTTTTCATCCAACCCCTCCCCCCCCCCCGCAACGCTCACTGTTCATCCCGCCGATCGGCTTCAGTTAGAGCAGTAGCGAAGGAATTGCTCGATCGGGTTCAGTTAACAGCCATCGATCGATCGCTCGGGTTCAGTAACGCGTAGCCTGCAGTGCAATCTCTCGGGTTCAGTTAGAACCCAACGCCTCGCTCTGGTTTAGTTAGAGCCAACGCCTCGCACACACGCGCGTACGTGTACGAGAGAAACGCGCATCGCTCGGCCCCCGACCTCCCACCGTAATCGGGAACTCCCCGAAATTTTCCTCGCCCTCGCTTCTACCATGGTTTTTTCCGTCATGGACGGCCCAAAGAATGTCATGTAGCTGCGTCTCCGACCCGCCCAGGACTAAAAGCCCATTTTCTGTCATGATTTTTTGTCATAGAAGTAGGAGCCCACCACATCTATGATGATACCGGGTTTTTTCACAATTATCATCATAGAAGTGTCATATGTATGATAGAGAAAAAATTCGTTCGGCCCAAAATGTCACAGATGTGTCTTTTTTTGTAGTGCATGGCGCGGCTACCTCGAAGCCGGCACCACCGGTGACATATCCACGGCGACTCTCCCCCAGTGCGAGGCTCCCTCAGCGGTGGTGTCCATACCAGCCGGATCTGCTGTTGCTGATTGCTACCTCTTGAGCTTGCGTTGGTTTTTCACTTGAAGAGGAAAGGGTGATGCAGCAAAGTAGCATAAGTATTTCAATCAGTTTTGAGAACCAAGGTATCAATCCAGTAGGAGACTATGCAACAAGTTACCGAATACCTGCACAAACAAACACCAACTTGCAACCAACGACAAAGGGGTTGTCAACCCCTTCACTGTTATTCACAAAGTGAGATCTGATAGAGATGGATAAACGGTAAAGTAATATTTTTGGTATTTTTGGTTTATGGAACGGAAAGTAAAAGATTGCAAAGGAAAGTAAATAGTAAACTAGAATTGTAGGTTGGAAACTTATATGATGGGAAATAAACTTCGGGGCCATAGGTTTCACTAGTGGCTTCTCTCAAGATAGAAATTATTATTGTGGGTGAACAAATTACTGTCGAGCAATTGATAGAAAGCGCAAAGTTATGACGATACCTAAGGCAATGATCATGAATATAGGCATCACGTCTGTGTCAAGTATATCGAAATGATTCTGCATCTACTACTATTACTCCACACATCGACCGACTCCTGCCTGCATCTAGAGTATTAAGTTCATAAGAACAGAGTAACGCATTAAGCAAGATGACATGATATCGCGGGATTAACTCAAGCAATATGATGAAAACCCCATCTTGTTATCCTCGATGGCAACAGTACAATATGTGCCTTGCTGCTCCTACTTTCACTGGAAAGGACACTAGAAGATTGAACCCAAAGCTAAGCACTACTCCCATTGCAAGAAAAACCAATCTAGTTGCCAAACCAAATCGATAGTTCGAAGAGACTTGCAAAGATATCAAATCATGCATATAAGAATTCATAGGAGATTCAAATAATATTCATAGATAAGCTGATCATAAATCCATAATTCATCGGATCTTGGTAAACACACAGCAGAAGAGTATTACATCGAATAGATCTCCAAGAACATCGAGGAGAACTTTCTATTTAGAATCAAAGAGAGAGAAGAAGCCATCTAGTTGAAGGAAATATGCCCTAGAGGTAATAATAAAGTTGTTATTTTATATTTCCTTATACCATGATAAATGTTTATTATTCATGCTAGAATTGTATTAACCAGAAACTTGATACATGTGTGGATACATAGACAAAACACCATGTCCCTAGTAAGCCTCTACTAGACTAGCTTGTTAATCAAAGATGTTTAAGTTTCCTAACCATAGACATGTGTTGTCATTTGATAAATGGGGTCACATCATTAGGAGAATGATGTGATGGACAAGACCCATCTGTTAGCTTAGCATTATGATCGTTCAGTTGTATTGTTATTGCTTTCTTCATGACTTATACATATTCCTTTGACTATGAGATTATGCAACTCCCGGATACCGGAGGAATACCTTGTGTGCTATCAAACGTCATAACGTAATTGGGTGATTATAAATATGCTCTACAGGTATGTCCAAAGGTGTTTGTTGGGTTGGCATAGATCGAGATTAGGATTTGTCACTCCAAGTATCGGAGAGGTATCTCTGGGCCCTACCGGTAATGCACATTGATGGAGTCCTGGATAAGGGGGTCTCCGGAGAGCCGGACTATCTCCATTGGCCGGACTGTTAGACTATGAAGATACAAGATTGAAGACTTCGTCTCATGTCCGGATGGGACTCTACTTGGCGTGGAAGGCAAGCTAGGCAATACGGATATGGATATTTCCTCCTTTGTAACCGACCTTGTGTAACCCTAACCCTCTCCGGTGTCTATATAAACCGAAGGGTTTTAGTCCGTAGGACAACAACCACAACATACAATCATACCATAAGCTAGCTTCTAGGGTTTAGCCTCTTTGATCTCGTGGTAGATCTACTCTTGTACTACCCATATCATCTATATTAATCAAGCAGGACGTAGGGTTTTACCTCCATCAAGAGGGCCCGAACCTGGGTAAAACATCGTGTCCCCTGCCTCCTGTTACCATCTGGCCTAGACGCACAGTTCGGGACCCCCTACCCGAGATCCGCCGGTTTTGACACCGACATTGGTGCTTTCATTGAGAGTTCCTCTGTGTCGTCACCGTTAGGCTTGATGGCTCCTACTATCATCGATAACGATGCGGTCCAGGGTGAGACTTTTCTCCCCGGACAGATCTTCGTATTCGGCGGCTTTGCACTGCGGGCTAATTCGCTTGGCCATCTGGAGCAGATTGAAAGCTACGCCCCTGGCCATCAGGTCAGATTTGGAAGTTTGAACTACACGGCCGACATCCGCGGAGACTTGATCTTCGACGGATTCGAGCCACAGCCGGGTGCGCCGCACTGTCGTGATGGGTATGACCTAGCTCTGCTGCTGAATAGTACCCTAGAGGTCGCGCCCGCATCAGCTCCGACCCTTAGTTCGGAGCCAACTGCGCGAATCGAGGACGGGTGGTTAGACACCGCCTCAGGGGCTGCAGTCTCAACGGCGATCGAGCCGAACACCAGCATAATCCTCTGCGCAGCCCGTGACTCCAAGGTGCCGGACTCTTTTTCTGACTTCGAACCGCCCGCGCCCCTGCCAGTCGAATCCGATTGGGCGCCGATCACAAAATTCACCGCCGCAGATATCTTTCAGCACTCGCCCCTCGGCGACATTCTGAATTCACTAAAGTCTCTCTCTTTGTCAGGAGAGCCCTGGCGGGATTATGGCCAACAGGATTGGGACGCGGACGACGAAGAAATTTGACGCCCACCCACAACCCACTTGATAGCCACTGTCGATGACTCAACCGACATGCTCGACTTCGACTCCGAAGACATCGACGGTATGGACGACGATGCAGGAGGCGAAGAAAAACCACCGCCCACAGGGCGCTGGACGTCCACCTCATCATATGACGTATACATGATGGACACACCAAAAGACGACGACGAGGAACGGAAGGACGCACCGAAGGCTTGTTCCCTCGAGAAGCAGTCAAAGCGATCCTGCCTCGGCAGAAACAATGATCATACAGACCCAGCGTTGGAGCAGGGCGAACCACTGCCGGACTACGGCAATACGGAGAATCAAACCGAACAAACTAATTCTGTCAAAGATAATAGTCCGGACGACATAACGCCGGACAGGCACCCGGAGCAGCAGAATGCCCGTCAAAGGCCTGTTGCCACCGCGAGGAGTCTGAAAAAGTAGAAGCAAAGGCTCAAGGTTGTGCAGGACACACTCCAAATCAGATGGAGTAAAGTACTCAACACAGCAGCGAAGTACGGCGACAATCGCCCCACCAAGAGCTACCCAAAGCGGAAGTTGCTACCTGAATTCGATGAGGAGGCCTCAGACCCCCCACAACCAAAAATCAAAACAGCCACCTGGCCGGATAGACGACCTCATGACCAAAATTGAGCGGCAAACAACGCCACTCACAAGCCAATACGCGATCCACGCAAGGGCTCGCACCAAAAGGACGGCACAACCAGATCCATCTATGGACCACGCAAGCGCGCCCCAGCATACGATGTAACACAACAAACATCCGAACAACGCGGTACACCTAGATACAGGGGTGCCACACACCCCCTATGTTTCACCGACGAGGTGCTGGACCATGAATTTCCAGAGGGATTCAAACCCGTAAACATAGAGGCATACGACGGAACAACAGACCCTGGGGTCTGGATTGAGGACCATATCCTCCATATCCATATGGCTCGAGGAGATGATCTCCACGCCATCAAGTACTTACCCCTCAAGCTCAAAGGGCCAGCTCGTCACTGGCTTAAAAGCCTCCCCAAAAACTCCATTGGAAGCTGGGAAGAGCTCGAAGACGCTTTTCAGGCAAATTTTCAAGGGACTTATGTCCGACCTCCGGACGCGGACGATTTGAGTCATATAACTCAACAGCCCGGAGAGTCAGTCTGGAAACTTTGGAACATGTTTCTTACTAAAAAGAACCAAATTGTCGACTGTCCGGACGCCGAAGCCTTGGCAGATTTTAAGCATAGCCTCCGTGACGAATGGCTTGCCAGACACCTCGGCCAAGAAAAGCCGAGAACAATGGCAGCATTAACAAGCCTCATGACCCGCTTTTGCGCAGGTGAGGACAGCTGGCTAGCCAGATGCAGCACCAGCGACCCCAGTACATCTAAAGTTAGAGATGGAAATGGGAAATCACGGCGCAACAGCAATAACAAATGCTGGAATAAGAAGATAGCACGAAGAGCATGGCAGCAAACGCCGGATTCAAAAGCTCTCGACCAGGTCAGCAAAAGCCACCCTCTAAAGGCGCCAGAGACGAACTGTCCAGCCTAAACAAAATTTTGGACCAAATATGTCAGATCCATAGCACCCCTGGTAAACCCGCTAATCATACTCACAGAGAATGTTGGGTCTTCAAGCAGTCCGGCAAGCTCAACGCCGTACACAAGGGGGAGGATGCACCAAGCGAAGACGAGGATGGGCCTCTCAAGCAAGACACTGGGGAACAAAAGAAATTTCCACCAGAAGTCAAAACAGTAAACGTGTTACATGTGATCAAGGGAAGAAACAAAACGGCACTCCCAGAAAAATATGAAATATGCCCAAGGGCCTATCACCGCGGAGTCCTGCCACTGGTCGTCTCAACTGATCACTTTCGACCATCGTGATTACTCAGCAAGTATCCAGCGTGCAGGATGGGCTGCCCTGGTATTAGACCCAATAATTGACGGATACCACTTCACACGAGTCCTGATGGATGGTGGCAGCAGTCTAAACCTGATATACCAGGATACAATCCGCGAAATGGGGATAGACCCAACAAAAATTTGCCATAGCAATACTACCTTTAAAGGAGTAACGCCAGGCCCAGGGGCTCATTGCACGGGCTCCCTGCTACTAAAGGTTATATTCGGCTTCCCCGATAACTTCCGTAGCAAACATTTAACCTTCCACATCGCTTCGTTCCGAAGTGGCTATCAAGCACTACTCGGACGTGAAGCTTTCGCTCGCTTTAATGCAATACCGCACTACGCTTCCCTCACACTCAAGATGCCCGGCCCACGTGGCATCATTACAGTGAACGGAAGAATTAAGTGATCTTTGCGCGCCGAAGAGAGTGCGGCTGCCTTGGCAGCCGCACACTAAAAACGGCCTCACCAACTAAAGCATCTAACAGGTCATTAAGACCTCGGACACGGTTAGACGAGTCCGGTGCAGCTATATGTAATTCATACCGGATCAATGGTCACACCCCTATTACAAATACAAGGGGCTCAACGCGTGCAGACAAGTGGCAATTTGTACTCATCTTGAATTATACATGGTTTCTTTAAAAACTATCTATTTGCACGATAACTTTTTCACCTAAGTTCCTCTCTTTTACAGATGATCATCGTGCTACACCCGTCTAGGATACGGCACAATGGAGACACAGGCGCAGACGTGCAGCAGGGACCCGCTCCAAGGATTCTTTTTAGATTAAGACCCTGCATAAACCTTTTTTACTGTCTCTTGTTGATACACATCCACCGAATTCTCAACACAGTTGAGAAGGATGCTGACGTCTTGGCATGTGGCCACATCAGAATAAAGCACGTACCTGGACACAAGGGGCTTCTTACAAAGGGCAGTATTTAGGCCTGGTTCATACCATAAAGACCAAATACCTTAGGGAGTGTTTGTTGGGTAACGTAGCAGAAATTCAAAAATTTCCTACGTGTCACCAAGATCTATCTATGGAGAGACCAGCAACGAGTAGAAAGAGAGTGCATCTACATACCCTTGTAGATCGCTAAGCGGAAGCGTTCAAGTGAACGGGGTTGATGGAGTCGTACTCGTCGTGATTCAGATCACCGATGATCCTAGTGCCGAACGGATGGCACCTCCGCGTTCAACACACGTACAGCTCGACGATGTCTCCCACGCCTTGATCCAGCAAGGAGAGAGGGAGAGGTTGAGGAAGACTCCATCCAGCAGCAGCACAACGGCATGGTGGTGATGGAGGAGCGTGGCAATCCTGCAGGGCTTCGCCAAGCACCTACGGGAGAGGAGGAGGTGTCACGGGAGGGAGGGAGGCGCCAAGGGCTCAGGTATGGATGCCCTCCCACCCCTCCACTATATATAGGGGCAAGGGAGAGGGGAAAGGCGCAGCCTTGCCCCTTACTCCAAGAAAAGGGTGCGGCCAAGAGGGGGGGAGGAGTCCATCCTCTCCAAGGCACCTCGGAGGTGCCTTCCCCCTTGAGGACTCTTCCCTCTAGGGTTCCCTAGGCGCATGGGCCTCTTGGGGCTGGTGCCCTTGGCCCATGTAGGCCAAGGCGCACCCCCTACAGCCCATGTGGCCCCCCGGGGCAGGTGGCCCCACCCGGTGGGCCCCCGGGACCCTTCCGGTGGTCCCGGAACAATACCGATGACCCCGAAACTTGTCCCGATGGCCGAAACAGGACTTCCTATATATAAATCTTTACCTCCGGACCATTCCGGAACTCCTCGTGACGTCCGAGATCTCATCCGGGACTCCGAACAACATTCGGTAACCACATACAAGCTTCCTTTATAACCCTAGCGTCATCGAACCTTAAGTGTGTAGACCCTACGGGTTCGGGAGACATGTAGACATGACTGAGACGTTCTCCGGTCAATAACCAACAGCGGGATCTGGATACCCATGTTGGCTCCCACATGTTCCACGATGATCTCATCGGATGAACCATGATGTCAAGGACTCAATCAATCCCGTATACAATTCCCTTTGTCTAGCGGTATGGTACTTGCCCGAGATTCGATCGTCGGTATACCGATACCTTGTTCAATCTCGTTACCGGCAAGTCTCTTTACTCGTTCCGTAACACATCATCCCGTGATCAACCCCTTGGTCACATTGTGCACATTATGATGATGTCCTACCGAGTGGGCCCAGAGATACCTCTCCGTTTACACGGAGTGACAAAATCCCAATCTCGATTCGTGCCAACCCAACAGACACTTTCAGAGATACCCGTAGTGTACCTTTATAGCCACCCAGTTACGTTGTGACGTTTGGCACACCCAAAGCACTCCTACGGTATCCGGGAGTTGCACAATCTCATGGTCTAAGGAAATGATACTTGACATTAGAAAAGCTTTAGCATACGAACTACATGATCTTGTGCTAGGCTTAGGATTGGGTCTTGTCCATCACATCATTCTCCTAATGATGTGATCCCGTTATCAACGACATCCAATGTCCATGGTCAGGAAACCGTAACCATCTATTGATTAACGAGCTAGTCAACTAGAGGCTTACTAGGGACATGGTGTTGTCTATGTATCCACACATGTATCTGAGTTTCCTATCAATACAATTCTAGCATGGATAATAAACGATTATCATGAACAAGGAAATATAATAATAATCAATTTATTATTGCCTCTAGGGCATATTTCCAACAGTCTCCCACTTGCACTAGAGTCAATAATCTAGTTCACATCGATATGTGATTAACACTCAAGGTCACATCCCCATGTGACTAACACCCAAAGAGTTTACTAGAGTCAATAATCTAGTTCACATTTACCATGTGATTAACACTCGATGAGTTCTGGGTTTGATCATGTTATGCTTGTGAGAGAGGTTATAGTCAACGGGTCTAAACCTTTCAGATCCATGTGTGCTTTACAAATCTCTATGTCATCTCCTAGATGCAGCTACCACGTTCTATTTGGAGCTATTCCAAATAACTGTTCTACTTGGAGCTATTCTAAATTGTTGCTCCATTATACGTATTCGGTATCTCTACTCAGAGCTATCCGGTACTTTGACCGCTGTCCTGTGATCCATTCTTGGATCACTCTTGTACCCCTTGACTGACTCATGGTAAAGCACACTTCAGGTGCGGTACACGGCATAGCATATTGTAGAGCCTATGTCTTAAGCATAGGGGACGACCTTCGTTCCTTTCTCTCTATTCTGCCATGGTCGAGCTTTAAGTCTTAACTTCATACCTAACAACTCAGGCAAGAACTCCTTCTTTGACTGATCCATCTTGAACACCTTCAAGATCACGTCAAGGCATGTGCTCATTTGAAAGTACTATTAAGCGTTTTGATCTATCCTTATAGATCTTGATGCTCAATGTTCAAGTAGCTTAATCCAGGTTTTCCATTGAAAACACTTTCCAAATAACCCTATATGCTTTCCAGAAATTCTACATCATTTCTGATCAACAATATGTCAACAACATATACTCATCAGAAATTCCATAGTGCTCCCACTCACTTCTTTGGAAATACAAGTTTCTCATAAACTTTGTATACACCCAAAATCTTTGATCATCATCAAAGCATAAATTCCAACTCCGAGATGCTCACTCCAGTCCTCAGAAGGATTGCTGGAGCTTTGCATACTTATTAGCATATTTCAGGATGGACAAAACCTTCCGGTTGTATCACATACAACCTTTTCTCAAAAATCGTCGAGGAAACAATGTTTTGACATCCTATCTGCAAGATTTCATAAATAATGCAGTAATTGCTAATATAATTCCAACAGACTCTTAGCATCGCTACGAGTGAGAAAGTCTCATCGTAGTCAACTCCTTGAACTTGTCGAAAAACATCTTAACGACAAGTCGAGCTTTCTCAATGGTGACACTTACCATCATTGTCTGTCTTCCTTTCAAAATCCATATGTACCTAACAGCCTTACGACCATCAAGTAGTTCTTCCAAAGTCTACACTTTGTTTTCATATATGGATCCTCTCTCGGATTACATGGCCTCGAGCCATTTATCGGAATCCGGGCCCACCATCGCTTCTCCATAGCTCGTAGGTTCATTGTTGTCTAGCAACATGACTTCCAAGACAGGATTACGTACCACTCTGAAGTAGTACGCATCCTTGTCATCCCACGAGGTTTGGGAGTGACTTGATCTGAAGTTTCATGATCACTATCATAAGCTTCTACTTCAATTGGTGTAGGTGCCATAGGAACAACTTCCTGTGCCCTGCTACACACTGGTTGAAGTGATGGTTCAATAACCTCATCAAGTCTCCACCATCCTCCCACTCAATTCTTTCGAGAGAAACCTTTCCTCGAAAAAGGACCCGATTCAAGAAACAATCCCTATTGCTTTCGGATCTGAATTAGGAGGTATACCCAACTGTTTTGGGTGTCCTATGAAGATGTACTTTATCCGCTTTGGGTTCGAGCTTAATCCTGAAACTTTTTCACATAAGCGTCGCAGCCCCAAACTTTTAAGAAACGACAACTTAGGTTTCTCTAAACCATAATTCATACGGTGTCATCTCATCGGAATTACGTGGTGCCCTATTTAAAGTGAATGTGGTTGTCTCTAATGCCTAACCCATGAACGATAGTGGTAACTCGATAAGAGACATCATGGTATGCACCATATCCAATAGGGTGCAACTATGACGTTTGGACACACCATCACACTACGGTGTTCCAGGCTATATCAGTTGTGAAACAATTTCCACAATGTCTTAATTCTGTGCCAAACTCGTGATTCAGATATTCATCTCTATGATCATATCATAGATCTTTTATCCTCTTGTCACGACGATCTTTCAACTCACACTTGAAATTACTTGAACCTTTCAATAATTCAGACTTGTGATTCATCAAGTAAATATACTCAACATCTACTCGAATCATCTGTGAAGTAAGAACATAACGATATTCACTGCATGCCTCAGCACTCATTGGACTGCACACATCAAAATGTGTTACTTCCAACAAGTTGCTATCTTGTTCCATCTTACTGAAAATGAGGCTTTTCAGTCATCTTGCCCATGTGGTATGATTTGCATGTCCCAAGTGATTCAAAATCAAGTGAGTCAAAACGGTCCATTTGCATGGAGTTTCTTCATGCATATACACCAATAGACATGGTTCGCATGTCTCAAACTTTTCAAAAACGAGTGAGCCCAAAGATCCATCAATATGGAGCTTCTTCATGCGTTTTAAACCAATATGACTTACATGGCAGTGCCACCAGTAAGTGGTACTATCATTACTGTCTTTTGGCATGAACATGTGTATCACTACGATCGAGATTTAATAAACCATTCATTTTAGGTGTAAGACCATTGAAGGTATTATTCAAGTAAACAGAGTAACCATTATTCTCCTTAAATGAATAACCGTATTGCGATAGACGTAATCCAATCATGTCTATGCTCAACGCAAACACCAAATAACAATTATTTAGGTTTAACACCAATCTCTTTGGTAGAGGGAGCGTGCGATGCTTGATCATATCAAGCTTGGAAAAACTTCCAACACATATCGTCAGCTCACCTTTAGCTAGTCTCCGTTTATTCCGTAGCCTTTTGTTTCGAGTTACTAACACTTAGCAACCGAACCGGTATCTAATACCCTAGTGCTACTAGGAGTACTAGCAAAGTACACATTAACACAATGTATATCCAATATACTTCTATCGACCTTGCCAGCCTTCTTATCTACCAAGTATCTAGGGTAATTCTGCTCTAGTGGTTGTTCCCCTTATTACAGAAGCACTTAGTCTCGGGTTTGGGTTTTACCTTGGGTTTCTTCACTAGAGCAGCAGCTGATTTGCCGTTTCATGAAGTATCCCTTCTTGCCCTTGCCCTTCTTGAAACTAGTGGTTTCACCAACCATCAACAATTGATGCTCCTTCTTGATTTCTACTTTCGCGGTGTCAACATCGCGAATACCTCAAGGATCATCATATCTATCCCTGATATGTTATAGTTCATCACGAAGCTCTAACAGCTTGGTGGCAATGACTTTGGAGAACCATCACTGTCTTATCTGGAAGATCAACTCCCACTCTATTCAAATGATTGTTGTACTCAGACAATCTGAGCACAAGCTCAACAATTGAGCTTTTCTCCTTAGTTTGCAGGTTAAGAAAGTCATCGGAGGTTTTATACCTCTTGACATGGGCACAAGCCTGAAATCCCAATTTCAGCCCTCAAAACATCTCATATGTTTTGCGACGTTTCAAAACGTCTTTGGTGCCTCAACTCTAAACCGTTTAACTGAACTATCACGTAGTTATCAAAACGTGTATGTCAGATGTTCGCAACAACCACAGACAACGTTCGAGGTTCAGCACACTGAGCGGTGCATTAAGGACATAAGCCTTCTATGAAGCAATGAGGACAATCCTCAGTTTACGGACCTAGTCCGCATAATTGCTACTATCAACTTTCAACTAATTTTTCTCTAGGAACATATCTAAACAGTAGAACTATAGCGTGAGCTACGACATAATTTGCAAAAACCTTTTGACTATGTTCAGGATAATTAAGTTCATCTTATGAACTCCCACTCAGATAGACATCCCTCTAGTCATCTAAGTGATTACATGATCCGAGTCAAACTAGGCCGTGTCCGATCATCACGTGAGACGGACTAGTCATCATCGGTGAACATCTTCATGTTGATCGTATCTTCTATACGACTCATGTTCGACCTTTCGGTCTCCGTGTTCCGAGGCCATGTCTGTACATGCTAGGCTCGTCAAGTTAACCCTAAGTGTTTTGCATGTGTTTCGAGGCCATGTCTGTACATGCTAGGCTCGTCAACACCCGTTGTATTTGAACGTCTGAATAAAACACCCGATCATCACGTGATGTTTTGAAACATCGAACTGTCGCAACGGTGCACAGTTAGGGGAGAACACTTCTTGAAATTGTTGTAAGGGATCATCTTATTTACTACCGTCGTTCTAAGCAAATAAGATGTATAAACATGATAAACATCACATGCAATCAAATAGTGACATGATATGGCCATCATCACTTTGCTCCTTTTGATCTCCATCTTCGGGGCTCCATGATCATCATCGTCACCGGCATGACACCATGATCTCCATCATCGTGTCTTCATGAAGTTGCCTCGCCAACTATTACTTCTACTACTATGGCTAACGGTTAGCAATAAAGTAAAGTAATTACATGACGTTTAAGTTGACACGCAGGTCACAAATAAATAAAGACAACTCCTATGGCTCCTGCCGGTTGTCATACTCATCGACATGCAAGTCGTGATTCCTATTACAAGAACATGATCAATCTCATACATCACATATATCATTCATCACATCCTTTTTTTGGCCATATCACATCACATAGCATACCCTGCAAAAACAAGTTAGACGTCCTCTAATTGTTGTTTGCATGTTTTACGTGGCTGCTATGGGTTTCTAGCAAGAACGTTTCTTACCTACGCATGAACCACAACGTGATATGCCAACCCGCTAATCATATTCACAGAGAATGTTGGGTCTTCAAGCAGTCCCGCAAGCTCAACGCCGTACACAAGGGGGAGGATGCACCAAGCGAAGACGAGGATGAGCCTCTCAAGCAAGACACTGGGGAACTAAAGAAATTTCCACCAGAAGTCAAAACAGTAAACGTGTTACACGTGATCAAGGGAAGAAACAAAACGGCACTCCCAAAAAAATATGAAATATGCCCAAGGGCCTATCACCGCGGAGTCCTGCCACTGGTCGTCTCAACCGATCACTTTCGACCATCGTGATTACTCAGCAAGTATCCAGCGTGCAGGATGGGCTGCCCTGGTATTAGACCCAATAATTGACGGATACCACTTCACACGAGTCCTGATGGACGGTGGCAGCAGTCTAAACCTGATATACCAGGATACAATCCGCGAAATGGGGATAGACCCAACAAAAATTTGCCATAGCAATACTACCTTTAAAGGAGTAACGCCAGGCCCAGGGGCTCATTGCACGGGCTCCCTGCTACTAAAGGTTATATTCGGCTTCCCCGATAACTTCCGTAGCAAACATTTAACCTTCCACATCGCTTCGTTCCGAAGTGGCTATCAAGCACTACTCGGACGCGAAGCTTTCGCTCGCTTTAATGCAATACCGCACTACGCTTCCCTCACACTCAAGATGCCCGGCCCACGTGGCATCATTACAGTGAACGGAAGAATTAAGTGATCTTTGCGCGCCGAAGAGAGTGCGGCTGCCTTGGCAGCCGCACACTAAAAACGGCCTCACCAACTAAAGCATCTAACAGGTCATCAAGACCTCGGACACGGTTAGACGAGTCCGGTGCAGCTATATGTAATTCATACCGGATCAATGGTCACACCCCTATTACAAATACAAGGGGCTCAACGCGTGCAAACAAGTGGCAATTTGTACTCATCTTGAATTATACATGGTTTCTTTAAAAACTATCTATTTGCACGATAACTTTTTCACCTAAGTTCCTCTCTTTTACAGATGATCATCGTGCTACACCCGTCTAGGATACGGCACAACGGAGACACAGGCGCAGACGTGCAGCAGGGACCCGCTCCAAGGATTCTTTTTAGATTAAGACCCTGCATAAACCTTTGTTACTGTCTCTTGTTGATACACATCCA
This sequence comes from Triticum aestivum, assembly GCF_018294505.1. Classification (NCBI taxonomy): domain Eukaryota; kingdom Viridiplantae; phylum Streptophyta; class Magnoliopsida; order Poales; family Poaceae; genus Triticum; species Triticum aestivum. The sequence continues at coordinate 422,331,503 of NC_057806.1, read as the reverse complement.
CCGAATTCTCAACACAGTTGAGAAGGATGCTGACGTCTTGGCATGTGGCCACATCAGAATAATGCACGTACCTGGACACAAGGGGCTTCTTACAAAGGGCAGTATTTAGGCCTGGTTCATACCATAAAGACCAAATACCTTAGGGAGTGTTTGTTGGGTAACGTAGCAGAAATTCAAAATTTTCCTACGTGTCACCAAGATCTATCTATGGAGAGACCAGCAACGAGTAGAAAGAGAGTGCATCTACATACCCTTGTAGATCGCTAAGCGGAAGCGTTCAAGTGAACGGGGTTGATGGAGTCGTACTCGTCGTGATTCAGATCACCGATGATCCTAGTGCCGAACGGACGGCACCTCCGCGTTCAACACACGTACAGCTCGACGATGTCTCCCACGCCTTGATCCAGCAAGGAGAGAGGGAGAGGTTGAGGAAGACTCCATCCAGCAGCAGCACAACGGCATGGTGGTGATGGAGGAGCGTGGCAATCCTGCAGGGCTTCGCCAAGCACCTACGGGAGAGGAGGAGGTGTCACGGGAGGGAGGGAGGCGCCAAGGGCTCAGGTATGGATGCCCTCCCACCCCTCCACTATATATAGGGGCAAGGGAGAGGGGAAAGGCGCAGCCTTGCCCCTTAATCCAAGAAAAGGGTGCGGCCAAGAGGGGGGGAGGAGTCCATCCTCTCCAAGGCACCTCGGAGGTGCCTTCCCCCTTGAGGACTCTTCCCTCTAGGGTTCCCTAGGCGCATGGGCCTCTTGGGGCTGGTGCCCTTGGCCCATGTAGGCCAAGGCGCACCCCCTACAGCCCATGTGCCCCCCCGGGGCAGGTGGCCCCACCCGGTGGGCCCCCGGGACCCTTCCGGTGGTCCCGGAACAATACCGATGACCCCGAAACTTGTCCCGATGGCCGAAACAGGACTTCCTATATATAAATCTTTACTTCCTATAAACAGGAACTCCTCGTGACGTCCGGGATCTCATCCGGGACTCTGAACAACATTCGGTAACCACATACAAGCTTCCTTTATAATCCTAGCGTCATCGAACCTTAAGTGTGTAGACCCTACGGGTTCGGGAGACATGTAGACATGACCGAGACGTTCTCCGGTCAATAACCAACAGCGGGATCTGGATACCCATGTTGGCTCCCACATGTTCCACGATGATCTCATCGGATGAACCACGATGTCAAGGACTCAATCAATCCCATATACAATTCTCTTTGTCTAGCGGTATGGTACTTGCCCGAGATTCGATCGTCGGTATACCGATACCTTGTTCAATCTCGTTACCGGCAAGTCTCTTTACTCGTTCCGTAACACATCATCCCGTGATCAACCCCTTGGTCACATTGTGCACATTATGATGATGTCCTACCGAGTGGGCCCAGAGATACCTCTCCGTTTACACGGAGTGACAAAATCCCAATCTCGATTCGTGCCAACCCAACAGACACTTTCAGAGATACCCGTAGTGTACCTTTATAGCCACCCAGTTACGTTGTGACGTTTGGCACACCCAAAGCACTCCTACGGTATCCGGGAGTTGCACAATCTCATGGTCTAAGGAAATGATACTTGACATTAGAAAAGCTTTAGCATACGAACTACATGATCTTGTGCTAGGCTTAGGATTGGGTCTTGTCCATCACATCATTCTCCTAATGATGTGATCCCGTTATCAACGACATCCAATGTCCATGGTCAGGAAACCATAACCATCTATTGATTAACGAGCTAGTCAACTAGAGGCTTACTAGGGACATGGTGTTGTCTATGTATCCACACATGTATCTGAGTTTCCTATCAATACAATTCTAGCATGGATAATAAACGATTATCATGAACAAGGAAATATAATAATAATCAATTTATTATTGCCTCTAGGGCATATTTCCAACAGTGTTCGGCGTCGCGAGTTTGGCCTTATATGCATCAGCTCCGAATCATTGTCTTTGGTCAAATGTTGGGTTTGCCCGGCTCCTGTGTTTTGGTGCCTTACGTTCCGCTTTATCGGCTAAGGTAGCACCAGGAGAACTACTGCAATTGTGCCCTGGTTCATCCGGACGAGCACCTCAGTACAGAAAGCCGAAAACTGACTGTCATGATATAGCGTGAGACTGGTCAACCACTCGATGACCTTTCGGAATGTTAGAATTCCTCCACCTTAACGAAGGGCCGTTTTCCGGCCAGGCATGTACGCACCTCGAGATCGGGAGAGTGTAGAGCCACCAGGGGCTATCTAGTAGCCCCACTGTCAAACTCCTATGGCTAAGTGAAAGTGTTAAAGCATTATAGTCCGGTTGCCTCGTTCGCTACGCTATCACCTCCTTAATAGGACCAAGACATTGGGTTAAGTGTGAACATGTGTTTTTCGCGAGCACCTCCGCATTATATGCGTGGGGGTTGAAGCCGACGGCTGCAATCTTTCAGGTTATACACATGTATACATAAACGGCCGCACAGGAGGCATCATACTACTTTCAGGCAAAAATATAAACATAGCCTTATAAAATTTCATAAAAGCATTGTGTTTACAATGAGAATACATATCACTCAAACATAATATTCTTCGAGCACTGGGCCTCTATCAAACGAGCACCCTCGAGAACCTCCTCCAAATAGTGCTCGGCAGCCACTTTGCGCCGCAATAGTGGTAGCGTCCATCTCTGCCCAGTATGCTTTAACACGGGCAAGGGCCATCCGCGAGCCTTCTATGCACGCCGACCTCTTCATCGCATTTATGCACGTCACCGCACTAAGGAACTGCTGCACTAAGCTGAAATAGTTGTTCGGCTTTGGCTTTTCCGGCCACAGCTGATCCACAACAGACCTCATGGCGAGTCCGGACAACCTATTCAGTTCGGCCCATTCAGCTAGCTGGTCAGTCAATGAAAGCGGACGCTCTGGAACATCGAATTGCGACCAGAACAGCTTGTCCACTTCACGATCTGTCTGACCTTGGAAGTACTTGGCCACATCGGCAGCGCTCGCCGCCAAATCCATATACGCATCTGCCAAACTCCACAGCCGATCCAGAGGGGCATACCGTGGATCTCCGAACTTCCTCCGTAACATGAAGGGTTTCGCAGCCGCAATATCCCTGGCTTCCCGCAGCTCCTCCTTCTTCGCTCTCATAGCAGAACGGGTGTCTTTGTCCGCCATCGTGGCCTTCTCAAGGTCCATTGCCTTCGCTCGGTTCTCTTTTTCAAGGACCCGGCAACGGTTGGCGGTGTCTTTTAATTCTACGGCCATCTTGGCCATCTTCTCTTGGCTCTCGCAATGTGCGGCCTTTTCGGCTTTCAACTCTTCGGTCGCCTTCAAAGCAGCCGCATTACTAATCCTCGCTTGTTCCTTGGCTCGGGCAAGTTCTGCCCGCAAGGTTTCCACGGTGGCAGCTCCATCTGCAGTCACAACATATTAAAGATACTGGCATCATGCTGCTCTTACTATGTGACATTCACCAGATAATAACACTTACCCTGTGCCTCGTCAAGCCTCTTATTAACAAGCTCGATGTCGGTGTCTGCCGCATCCAGTTGCCGTTTTAATTTGGCAAACTCACTAGTCCGGCTAGCCACCGGAGCTTCCACCACCTACACATAGGGGCAGTATGGTTATTGCCTGGGAATATGATCCTCTGTTCATCGTCGTTCTCGACGACAACCAGAGTCTCAGGGGCTACTATCTACACAGGGCACACCTAACATGTGCAGTACTATCGCATATTATCTCACGTACCTCAAAGCCTGTTAGTAGACTTATAAAGGCTTCATGTAATCCGCTTTCGGTGGACGAAATTCTCTCCATCACCGTACCCATCAGCGTACGGTGTTCTTCTGAGATGGCCGCTCGCCCCACCAGCTCCCTCAGAATGTCCGACCGCATACCAGACGGTGCCGGACTCTTTTGTCTGCTCGTTCGGGAGCCGGACGCTGGGGACTTAGGGGGTCTATGGGTTTGTCTTCTGGCCTCACTGGATCCGGAGAGGCCCTCCATGATGACACTTCAGGGTCGCCCGCTTCTTGAGCGGGGGAGTCCGGGGGAGGCGTTTCGCTCTCCATCATCTCTGGAAGAAGATCCCCCAAAGACGAGCTCAGCTGAGAGGGGCTAAGGCCCGAACTGCAAGATATATGCGGTGGTTATTTTCTCAGAAAAAAGATAGCACACCTTTACTACTAAAATTATTTTGGATCACTTATGACTCGTTGGAGGGATGATCCCCCGCGGACTTTGTGCGGCAAAAGCACCCCCCGAGGCAGGACCCTCTGTGGGAGACTTCTTCTCCCGCTTGGAGGCTTCGGCTTCCGGATCCTTGGAAGCGGTCCTTTTCCTCCCCCGGTTATCCTCCTTCATGGAGACGCTCATTCCCTCGATTGGAACGGGCAGCGATGGGGGCCCGCATCTTCTCGTATTATCCCCCCCCCCCCGTATCTTCCTTCGAGGGCCCCGGGCAAGGTGCGACCTCGAGCATCTTTTCCAATACCGGATTTTCCAAACCCTCAGGGAGGTGGGCCAAACACCGAATCATCTTCGCCTTTGTTAGCCAGTCCTGGTCAAAAAGCAAACTCTTGGAAATAACTTTGTGACGAATAAAAAATGGTGTGTTCAGCCAAGAGGATTTCTTACTTGTTCGGCGGCGCGGTTACTGCTCAGGCCCACGTCCTCGGTAATATCCGGACACTCTACTTGAGGTCCGAAGAATGACTTGTACATCTCGTGCGTCAGGCCGAGGAAACTTTGAATGGCATGCGGTCCCTCTGGGTTGAACTCCCACAAGCGAAGGGGCCGGCGTTTGCAAGGCTGGACTTGACGGACCAGCATAACTTGTATTACCACAACCAAATTAAAATCTCCCTCGAAGAGATCTCGAATGCGGCTTTGCAGCTTAGGCACGTCCTTGGCTGGACCCCAGCTCAGACCTCTGCTAATCCATGACATCAGTTGTGGTGGGGGGCCCGAGCGGAAAGCGGGGGCAGCCGCCCACTTGGCACTTCTGGGAGCCGTGACGTAAAACCACTCTTGTTGCCATAATTCGGACACCTCTGGAAAGGAATCTTTCGGCCATGGAGATCCTGCCATCTTGCCTATTGATGCACCACCACAAGCTACATGTTGCCCCTCGATCATCTTCGGCTTTACTTCAAAGGTCTTGAGCAACAGGCCGAAGTGAGGGGTAACGCGGAGGAAGGCCTCACACACGACAATAAATGTCGAGATGTGGAGAAAGGAGTCCGGAGCTAGATCGTGGACATCTAGCCCGTAATAGAACATCAAACCCCTGACAAAGAGATCCAGAGTGAGGCCTAGACCTCGGAGGAAGTGGGAGACGAACACGACGTTCTCGTTGGGTTCGGGCGTAGGGACGATCTGCCCTCGAGCAGGCAGCCGATGCGAAACCTCGGCGGTCAGGTATCTGGCCTCCCTCAATTTCTTAATGTCCTCTTCCATAACGGAGGAGGGCATCCATCGGCCTTGAAGGCTGGATCCGGACATGATTGAAGATCCGGAGCACCTAACCTAGGCTTTGGGTGTTAGAACTCGAGGCGGGGGAAGGGTTCGATTGAGCACGTGAGGGAAAAAGCGAAAACTTTGTCCCTTCATAAAGAGGGTGAATATCAAGCATCCTCTCCATAGCCGTTTAGGACTTGCCTATAATCTAGAAGTCCTAAACACGGTTGGGTTATCCACGACCGCATTAATGAGAATCCCGTAATTGAGGGAACACGATCTCCGCTTCGGCAAGACGTGTCAAGAAATCGCCTCGCGTTATGTGTGGGGCTGGTTAAAAGAAACGGTTCGAATAATCACCGGGCCATGACGTAACGTCATGCTGCCAAGACAAGCCAGCAAATTAGATTTGCGAAAATATTATTCTCTCTACGGTGGTACGTGGAACTTATTTTGCAGGGTCGGACACTATCCTCGTTTTCAAGTTCTTCTGTGATGTATTCGGAGAAGGAACCCGCCTTGCAATGTGGAAGACAATACTGTGCGCCAGACTCATCGTCATTGAAGCCTGGTTCAGGGGCTACTGAGGGAGTCCTGGATAAGGGGGTCTCCGGACAGCTGGACTATCTCCATTGGCCGGACTGTTAGACTATGAAGATACAAGATTGAAGACTTCGTCTCGTGTCCGGATGGGATTCTACTTGGCGTGGAAGGCAAGCTAGGTAATACGGATATGGATATTTCCTCCTTTGTAACCGACCTTGTGTAACCCTAACCCTCTCTGGTGTCTATATAAACCGAAGGGTTTTAGTCCGTAGGACAACAACCACAACATACAATCATACCATAAGCTAGCTTCTAGGGTTTAGCCTCTCTGATCTCGTGGTAGATCTACTCTTGTACTACCCATATCATCTATATTAATCAAGCAAGACGTAGGGTTTTACCTCCATCAAGAGGGCCCGAACCTGGGTAAAACATCGTGTCCCCTGCCTCCTGTTACCATCTGGCCTAGACGCATAGTTCGGGACCCCCCTACCCGAGATCTGCCGGTTTTGACACCGACACACATCATGATAAGCCTTGCAAGCAATGTGACTAATGAGTTAGTTGTGGGATGATGCATTATGAAACGAGTAAAGATACTTGCCGGTAATGAGATTGAACTAGGTATGAAGATACCGACGATCGAATCTTGGGCAAGTAACATACTGATGACAAAGGGAATAACATATGTTGTCATTACGGTTTGACCGATAAAGATCTTCGTAGAATATGTAGGAACCAATATGAGCATCCAGGTTCCGCGATTGGTTATTGACCGGAGAGGTGTCTCGGTCATGTCTACATAGTTCTCGAACCCGTAGGGTCCGCACGCTTAACATTCGATGACGATTTTGTATTATATGAGTTATGTGATTTGGTGACCGGATTTTGTTCGAAGTCCCGGATGAGATCATCGACATGATGAGGAGTCTCGAAATGGTTGAGAGGTAAAGTTTCATATATAGTACAATAGTATTCGGACACCGGAAGTGTTCTGGGGGTACCGGGTACGTATCGGGTCACCGGAAGGGGTTTCGGGCAAACCACGGCAAGCTATATGGGCCTAATGGGCCAAGAGGGGAAACACACCAGCCACTAAGGGGCTGGTGCACCCCCCCCCCCAATGGGCTGGCCAAATTGGAGAAGGTAAGGGGATGAAGGAAAGGAAAAGGAGAATAGGATTCCCTCTTCCCCCTCTTCCCTTCCTACTCCAAATAGGAATAGGAAAGGGGGGAGGCCGAATTGGGAGGACCCTAAGTAGGATTCCTCCTACTTGGGGCACCCCCTTGGCTGCCTCTCCTCCCCTCCAACCTATATATATGTGGGGGGCACCGCTAGAACACACAAAAAACATTGTTAGCCGTGCGCGGCGCCCCCCTCCACATTTTACGCCTCTGGTCATATTCACATAGTGCTTAGGCGAAGCCCTGCGCGGATCACTTCACCGTCACCACAGCGTCGTGCTGACGAAACTCTCCCTCAACACTTTGCAGATCAAGAGTTCAAGGGACGTCATGGAGCTGAACGTGTGGTGTCGTACGTTCGGTGCTTGATCGGTTGAATCGAGAAGACGTTCGACTACATCAACCGCGTTAAGCTAACGCTTCCACTTTCGGTCTACGGGGGTACATGGACATACCCTCCCCCTCTCATTGATATGCATCTCCTAGATAGATCTTATGTAAGCATAGGAAATTTTTGAAATTGCATGCTACGTTGCCTAACAGTGGCATCCGAGCCAGGTCTATGCGTAGATGATATGCACGAGTAGAACACAAAGAGTTGTGGGCGGTGATCGTCATACTACTTACCACCAATGTCTTATTTTGATTCGGCGGTATTGTTGGATGAAGCAGCCTGGACCAACCTTACATGACCACGTTCATGAGACCGGTTCCACCAACAGACATGCAACTAGTTTTGCATAAAGGTGGCTGGTGGGTGTCTATTTCTCCAACTTTAGTTGAATCGAATTTGACTACGGACGGTCCTTGTTGAAGGTTAAAACAGCAAACTTGATAAATCACTGTTGTGGTTTTGATGCGTAGGTAAGAACGGTTCTTGCTAGAAGCCCGTAGCAGCCACGTAAAACTTGCAACAACAAAGTAGAGGATGTCTAACTTGTTTTTGCAGGGCATGTTGTGATGTGATATGGTTAAGACATGATGTGATATACATTTTTGTATGAGATTATCATGTTTTGTAAAAGTTATCGGCAACTGGCAGGAGCCTTATGGTTGTCGCTTTATTGTATGAAATGCAATCGCCATGTAATTGCTTTACTTTATCACTATGCGTTAGCGATAGTTGTAGAAGCAATAGTTGGTGAGACGACAACGACGCTACGATGGAGATCAAGGTGTCAAGCCGGTGATGATGGAAATCATGATGGTGCTTTGGATATGGAGATCAAAGGCACAAGATGATGATGGCCATATCATGTCACATATTTTGATTGCATGTGATGTTTATCTTTTATGTATCTTATTTTTCTTAGTACAGTGGTAGCATTATAAGATGATCCCTTACTAAAGTTTCAAGGTATAAGTGTTCTCCCTGAGTATGTACTGTTGGGACAGTTCGTCATGCTGAGACACCACGTGATGATCGGGTGTGATAAGTTCTACGTTCACATACAACAGGTGCAAGATAGTTTTGCGCATGCGGAATACTCAGGTTAAACTTGACGAGCCTAGCATGTACAGACATGGCCTCGGAACATTGCAGACCGAAAGGTCGAACGTTAATCATATAGTAGATATGATCAACATAGAGATGTTCACCATTAAAGACTACTCCATCTCACGTGATGATCGGACATGGTTTAGTTTATTTGGATCACGTGATCATTTAGATTACTCAAGGGATGTCTATCTAAGTGGGAGTTCTTAAGTAATTTGATTAATTGAACTTAATTTATCATGAACTTAGTCCTAATAGTATTTGCATATCTATGTTGTAGATCAATAGCTCGCGTTGTAGCTCCCCTATGTTTTTTGATATGTTCCTAGAGAAAACTAAGTTGAAATATGATAGTAGCAATGATGCGGACTGGGTCTGTGATATGAGGATTATCCTCATTGCTGCATAGAAGAATTATGTCCTTGATGCACCGCTAGGTGACAGACCTATTGCAGGAGCAGATGCAGACGTTATGAATGTTTGACAAGCTCGGTATGATGACTACTTGATAGTTTAGTGCACCATGCTTTAAGGCTTAGAACCGGGACTTCAAAAATGTTTTGAACGCCATGGAGCATATGAGATGTTCCAAGAGCTGAAAATGATATTTCAGACTCATGCCCGTGTTAAGAGGTATGAGACCTCTGACAAGCACTTTGCCTACAAGATGGAGGAGAATAGCTCAGCCAGTGAGCATGTACTCAGACTGTCTAGGTAGTACAATCGCTTGAATCAAGTGGGAGTTAATCTTCCAGATAAGATGGTGATAGACAGAGTTCTCTAGTCACTATAACCAAGTTACTAGAACTTCATGATGAACTATAATATGCGAGGGATAATGAAAATGATTTCCAAGCTCTTCGCGATGCATCAAGTGTTGATGGTTAACAAGACCACTAGTTTCCAGAAAAAGGGCAAGGGAAAGAAAGGGAACTTCAAGAAGAATGGCAAGCAAGTTGCCACTCCATGAAGAAGCCCAAAGCTAGACCCAACCCTAAAACTGAGTGCTTCTACTGCAAAGGAAATGGTCACTGGAAGTGGAACTGCCCCAGATACTTGGCGGATAAGAAGGATGGCAAAGTGAACAAAGGTATATTTTGATATACATGTTATTGATGTGTACTTCACTAGTGTTTATAGCAACCCCTCGGTATTTGATACTGGTTCACTTGCTAAGAGTAGTAACTCGAAACAGTAGATGCAAAATAAACAAAGACTAGTTAAGGACGAGGTGACGATGTGTGTTGGAAGTAATTCCAAGGTTGATACCATCACCATCGCACACTCCCTCTACCTTCGGGATTGGTGTTGAACCTAAATAAAAGTTATGTGGTGTTTGCGTTGAGCATTAATATGATTAGATCATGTTTATTATATAAGGTTATTCATTTAAGTCAGAGAATAATTGTTGTTCTGTTTATATGAATAAAACCTTCTATGGTCATACACCCAATGTAAATGGTTTAGTGAATCTCGATCATAGTGATACACATATTCATAATATTGATGCCAAAAGATGCAAAGTTGATAATGATAGTGCAACATATTTCTGGCACTGCCGTTTAGGTCATATTGGTGTAAAGCGCATGAAGAAAATCCATGCAGATGGGCTTTTGGAATCACTTGATTATGAATCATTTGATACTTGCGAACCATGCCTCATGGGTGATACGTCTCCAACATATCTATAATTTTTGATTGCTCCATGCTATATTATCTACTGTTTTGGACATTATTGGGCTTTATTATCCACTTTTATATTATTTTTGGGACTAACCTATTAACCGGAAGCCCAGCCCAGAATTGCTGTTTTTTTGCCTGTTTTAGGGTTTCGAAGAAAAGGAATATCAAATGGAGTCCAAACGGAATCAAACCTTCGGGAACGTGATTTTCTCATCAGATGCGACTCAGGAGACATGGACCCTACGTCAAGAAACGTAACAAGAGCCCACGAGGTAGGGGGGGCGCCTACCCCCCCCCCAGGCGCGCCCTCCACCCTCATGGGGCTCTTGTTGCTCCACCGATGTACTTCTTCCTCCTATATATATCCACGTACCACCAAACGATCAGAAGAGGAGCCAAAACCCTAATTCCACCGTCGTAACTTTCTGTATCCACGAGATCCCATCTTGGGGCCTGTTCCAGAGCTCCACCGGAGGGGCATCGATCACGGAGGGCTTCTACATCAACACCATAGCCTCTCCGATGAAGTTTGAGTAGTTTACTTCAGACCTACGGGTCCATAGTTAGTAGCTATATGGCTTCTTCTCTCTTTTTGGATCTCAATACAATGTTGTCCCCCTCTCTTGTGGAGATCTATTCCATGTAATCTTCTTTTTGCAGTGTGTTTGTTGAGACCGATGAATTGTGGGTTTATGATCAAGTCTATCTATGAATAATATTTGAATCTTCTCTGAATTCTTTTATGTATGATTGGTTATCTTTGCAAGTCTCTTCGAATTATTAGTTTGGTTTGGCCTACTAGATTGATCTTTCTTGTAATGGGAGAAGTGCTTAGCTTTGGGTTCAATCTTGCGGTGTCCTTTCCCGGTGACAGTAAGGGCAGCAAGGCACGTATTGTATTATTGCCATCGAGGATAACAAGATGGGGTTTTCTTCATATGCATGAGTCTATCCCTCTACATCATGTCATCTTGCTTAAGGCGTTACTCTGTTTTTAACTTAATACTATAGATGCATGCTGGATAGCGGTCGATGAGTGGAGTAATAGTAGTAAATGCAGGCAGGAGTCGGTCTAGTTGTCTCGGACGTGATGCCTATATACATGATCATACGTAGATATTCTCATAACTATGCTCAATTCTGTCAATTGCTCAACAGTAATTTGTTCACCCACCGTAGAATACTTATGCTCTCGAGAGAAGCCACTAGTGAAACCTATGGCCCCCGGGTCTATCTTTATCATATTAATCTCCTACTACTTAGTTATTTACTTTGCTATTTACTTTGCTTTTATTTTACTTTGCATCTTTATCATAAAAATACCAAAAATATTATCTTATCATATCTATCATATCTCACTCTCATAAGTGGCCCTATAGGGATTGACAACCCCTATTTGTGTTTGTTGCGTGGATTTATTTGTTTTGTGCAGGTACGAGGGACTCGCACATAGCCTCCTACTGGATTGATACCTTGGTTCTCAAAAATTGAGGGAAATACTTACGCTACTTTGCTGCATCATCCCTTCCTCTTCGGGGAAAACCAACGCAGTGCTAAAAGAGGTAGCTAGAAGGATTTCTGCCGTCGTTGCCGGGGAGGTCTACGCAAAAGTCAACATACCAAGTACCCATCACATACCCTTATCTCCCGCATTACATTATTTGCCATTTGCCTCTCGTTTTCCTCTCCCCCAATTCACCCTTGCAGTTTTATTCTTCCTCCCTCTTATTTGCCCTTTTTGTCTGCTTGCTTTTTGTTTGCTTGTGTGTTAGTTTGCTTGCTTGTCGTTATGGCTAGTCCCTTATCTTCTCCGTTGACCCCTGAGTTCGAAATCTTTCACTTTAAACAAAGGGTAGGAGAAAACTTAAAAGATGCCTGGTTGAGAATAATGGAATCTCATCATAATTGTACCTCTGAAATAAATCTGAGAATTTTGCTTCGCAATTTTTATGTTGGATTAAATATGTCTCATAGACAATTCTTGGATTGCGTTGCCAAAGGCAATTTTATAGAAATCGATCCCCATATTGCACTTGAAATTATAGAAGGTATAGTGGGAACACTGCCTCAACAAAAGGGGCATCATCCTACCCAGGAAGAGACACAAGTTTTTGAAAAAATTTGTGAAGTTACTAAAATCTTGCAGAAATCTCTTGAACCTCTTAAGAACATTAGTGGAAATATTCACCGCATGAATATGTTGATTACCCTTTGCAATAAGCGGTTGGATTCTTTAGATCTAAAAATTTCAGAATATGAAGGGAAACGTAAAGAACCTCCCGGATTCGAACTTGATTCCGCTAAAAAGTTGAAAACCAAAGATGGCAATACGTAGATCTATTCTTGCTTGTTATGCCTAGCTAGGGGCGTTAAACAATAGCGCTTGTTGGGAGGCAACCCAATTTTATTTTTATTCCTTGCTTTTTGATCCTGCTTAGTAATAAATAAATTATTTAGCCTCTGTTTTGGTTGTGTTTTTTGTGTTTAATTAGTGTTTCTGCCAAGTAGAACCGTTGGGAAGACTTGGGGAAAGTCTTGTTGAACTTGCTGTGAAAAAAAGAAACTTTAGCGCTCACGAGAACTGCTGCCATTTTTATTTGGAGAGTGCTATTTAGTTAATTCTTTTTTCATATGATTAATATATAAATTACTCACGTATAGAAATTTATTTTAGAATTTTTTCGGTTCCATATCTTGCGCTAGCTACAGATTACTACAGACTGTTCTGTTTTTGACAGATTCTGTTTCGCGTGTGTTGTTTGCTTATTTTGATGAATCTATGGCTAGTAAAGTAGTTTATGAACCATAGAGAAGTTGCAATACAGTAGGAATAACACACATATAAATAAATAATGAGTTCATTACAGTACCTTGAAGTGGTCTTTTGTTTTCTTTCGCTAACGGAGCTCACGAGTTTTCTACTTTAAGTTTTGTGTTGTGAAGTTCTCAAGTTTTGGGTAAAGATTTGATGGATTATGGAACAAGGAGTGGCAAGAGCCTAAGCTTGGGGATGCCCATGGCACCCCCAAGATAATATAAGGACACATAAAAGCCAAAGCTTGGGGCTGCCCCGGAAGGCATCCCCTCTTTCGTCTACTTCTATCGGTAACTTTACTTGGAGCTATATTTTTATTTACCACATGATATGTGTTTTACTTGGAGCGTCTTGTATGATTAGAGTCTTTGCTTGTTAGTTTACCACAATAATCCTTGCTGTACACACCTTTTGTGAGAGCCATACATGATTTGGAATTTGTTAGAATACTCTATGTACTTCGCTTATATCTTTTGAGTTATATAATTTTGCTCTAGTGCTTCACTTATATCTTTTAGCGCACGGTGGTGGATTTGTTTTATAGAAACTATTGATCTCTCATGCTTCACTTAGATTATTTTGAGAGTCTTAAATAGCATGGTAATTTGCTTAAAATTCTAATATGCTTCGTATGCAAGATTAATAATAAAACTTTCTTATGAGTGTGTTGAATACTAAGAGAAGTTTGATGCTTGATGATTGTTTTGAGACATGGAGGTAATAATATCAAAGTCGTGCTAGTTGAGTAGTTGTGAAATTGAGAAATACTTGTGTTGAAGTTTGCAAGTCCCGTAGCATGCACGTATGGTAAACGTTATGCAACAAATTTGAAACATGAGGTGTTATTTGATTGTCCTCCTTATGAGTGGCGGTCGGGGACGAGCGATGGTCTTTTCCTACCAATCTATCCCCCCCTAGGAGCATGCGCGTAGTACCGAGGTTTTTGATGACTTGTAGATTTTTGCAATAAGTATGTGAGTTCTTTATGACTAATGTTGAGTCCATGGATTATACGCACTCTCACCCTTCCATCCTTGCTAACCTCTTCGGTACCGTGCATTGCCCTTTCTCACATTGAGAGTTGGCGCAAACTTCGCCGGTGCATCCAAACCCCGTGATATGATACGCTCTTTCACACATAAACCTCCTTATATCTTCCTCAAAATACCTACCTATTATGGCATTTCCATAGCCATTCCGAGATATATTGACATGCAACTTTCCATCATTCCGTTCATCATGACACATTCATCATTGTCATATTGCTTAGCATGATCATGTAGTTGACATAGTATTTGTGGCAAAGCCACCATTCATAATTCTTTCATACATGTCACTCTTGGTTCATTGCATATCCCGGTACACCACCGGAGGCATTCATATAGAGTCATCTTTGTTCTAGTATCGAGTTGTAATCATTGAGTTGTAAATAAATAGAAGTGTGATGATCATCATTTTCTAGAGCATTGTCCCAAGTGAGGAATATAAAATAAAAAGGAAAGGCCATAAAAAAGAGAAGGTCCAAAAAATGAGAGAAAAAGAGAGAAGGGACAATGTTACTATCCTTTGCCACACTTGTGCTTCAAAGTAGCACCATGATCTTCATAGTGGAGAGTCTCTCGTGTTATCACTTTCATATACTAGTGGGAATTTTTCATTATAGAACTTGGCTTGTATATTCCAACAATGGGCCTCCTCAAGTGCCCTAGGTCTTCGTGAGCAAGCAAGTTGGATGCACACCCACTAGTTTCTTTTGTTGAGCTTTCATACATTTATAGCTCTAGTGCATCTGTTGCATGGCAATCCCTACTCCTTGCATTAACATCAATCGGTGGGCATCTCCATAGCCCATTGATTAGCCTCGTTGATGTGAGACTTTCTCCTTTTTTTTTCTCCACATAACCCCCCTCATTATATTCTATTCCACCTATAGTGTTGTGTCCATGGCTCGCGCTCATATATTGCGTGGAAGTTTATAGGTTAGAGATTACTAAAGTATGAAACAATTGCTTGGCTTGTCATCGGGGTTGTGCATGATGATAGAATTCTTGTGTGATGAAAATGAAACATGACTAAACCATATGATTTTGTACGGATGAACTTTCTTTGGCCATGTTATTTTGAGAAGACATAATTGCTTAGTTAGTATGCTTGAAGTATTATCATTTTTATGTCAATATGAACTTTTGTCTTGAATCTTTCGGATCTGAATATTCATACCACAATTAAGAAGAATTACATTAAAATTATGCCAAGTAGCACTCCGCATCAAAAATTCTGTTTTTATCATTTACCTACTTGAGGACGAGCAGGAATTAAGCTTGGGGATGCTTGATACGTCTCCAACGTATCTATAATTTTTGATTGCTCCATGCTATATTATCTACTGTTTTGGACATTATTGGGCTTTATTATCCACTTTTATATTATTTTTGGGACTAACCTATTAACCGGAGGCCCAGCCCAGAATTGTTGTTTTTTGCCTGTTTTAGGGTTTCGAAGAAAAGGAATATCAAACGGAGTCCAAACGGAATGAAACCTTCGGGAACGTGATTTTCTCATCAGATAAGACTCAGGAGACTTGGACCCTACGTCAAGAAATGTAACAGGAGCCCACGAGGTAGGGGGCGCGCCTACCCCCCAGGCGCGCCCTCCACCCTCGTGGGGCCCCTGTTGCTCCACCGATGTACTTCTTCCACCTATATATATATCCATGTACCCCAAACAATCAGAAGAGGAGCCAAAACCCTAATTCCACCGTCGTAACTTTCTGTATCCACGAGATCCCATCTTGGGGCCTGTTCCGGAGCTCCGCCGGAGGGGCATCGATCACGGAGGGCTTCTACATCAACACCATAGCCTCTCCGATGAAGTGTGAGTAGTTTACTTCAGACCTACGGGTCCATAGTTAGTAGCTAGATGGCTTCTTCTCTCTTTTTGGATCTCAATACAATGTTCTCCACCTCTCTTGTGGAGATCTATTCGATGTAATCTTCTTTTTGTGGTGTGTTTGTTGAGACCGATGAATTGTGGGTTTATGATCAAGTCTATGTATGAATAATATTTGAATCTTCTCTGAATTCTTTTATGTATGATTGGTTATCTTTGCAATTCTCTTTGAATTATCAGTTTGCTTTGGCCTACTAGATTGATCTTTCTTGCAATGGGAGAAGTGCTTAGCTTTGGGTTCAATCTTGTGGTGTCCTTTCCCGGTGACAGTAAGGGCAGCAAGGCACATATTGTATTGTTGCCATCGAGGATAACAAGATGGGGTTTTCTTCATATTGCATGAGTTTATCCCTCTACATCATGTCATCTTGCTTAAGGCGTTACTCTGTTTTTAACTTAATACTCTAGATGCATGCTGGATAGCGGTCGATGATTGGGGTAATAGTAGTAGATGCAGGCAGGAGTCGGTCTACTTGTCTCGGACGTGATGCCTATATACATGATCATACCTAGATATTCTCATAACTATGCTCAATTCTGTCAATTGCTCAACAGTAATTTGTTCACCCACCGTAGAATACTTATGCTCTCGAGAGAAGCCACTAGTGAAACCTATGGCCCCCGGGTCTATTTTTATCATATTAATCTCCTACTACTTAGTTATTTACTTTGCTTTTATTTTACTGTGCATATTTAGCATAAAAATACCAAAAATATTATCTTATCATATCTATCAGATCTCACTCTTGTAAGTGGCCCTATAGGGATTGACAACCCCTATTTGCGTTGGTTGCGAGGATTTATTTGTTTTGTGCAGGTATGAGGGACTCGCGCGTAGCCTCCTACTGGATTGATACCTTGGTTCTCAAAAACTGAGGGAAATACTTATGCTACTTTGTTGCATCATCCCTTCCTTTTCGGGGAAAACCAACGCAGTGCTAAAAGAGGTAGCAGTGGGCAAGATGACTAAAACTCCGTTCTCCGGAACAAAGGAGCGAGCCAATGACTTACTGGAAATAATACATACCGATGTATGTGGTCCAATGAGTGTTGAGGCACGTGGCAGGTATCGTTATTTTCTGACCTCCACGGATGATTTGAGAAGATAAGGGTATATCTACTTTATGAAACACAAGTCTGAAACATTTGAAAAGTTCAAAGAATTTCATAGTGAAGTGGAGAATCAACGTAACAAGAAAATAAAGTTTCTACGATCTGATCGCGGAGGCAAATATTTGAGTTACGTGTTTCGCCTTCATTTAAAACAATGTGGAATAGTTTCACAACTCACGCCACCTGGAACACCACAGCGTAATGGTGTGTCCGAACATTGTAACCGTACTTTATTATATATGGTGCGATCTATGATGTCTCTTACCGATTTACCACTATCGTTCTGGGGCTATGCATTAGAGACAGCTGCATTTATTTTAAATAGGGCACCATCTAAATCCATTGAGACGACACCGTATGAACTGTGGTTTGGCAAGAAACCTAAGTTGTCGTTTCTTAAAGTTTGGGGTTGCGATGCTTATGTGAAAAAGCTTCAGCTTGATAAGCTCGAACCCAAATCGGAGAAATATGTCTTCATAGGATACCCAAAAGAAACTGTTGGGTACACCTTCTATCACAGATCTGAAGGCAAGATCTTTGTTGCTAAGAATGGATCCTTTCTAGAGAAGGAGTTTCTCTCGAAAGAAGTGAATAGGATGAAAGTAGAACTTGATAAGGTAATTGTACCTTCTCTCGAATTGGAAAGTTACTCATCAGAGAAATCCATTCTCGTGATGCCTACACCAACTAGAGAGGAAGCTAATGATGATGATCATGAAACTTCAGATCAAGTTACTACCGAACCTCGTAGGTGAACCAGAGCATGTCCCGCACCAGAGTGGTACGGTAATCCTGTTCTAGAAGTCATGTTACTAGACCATGACGAACCTACGAACTATGAGGAAGCGATGATGAGCCCAGATTCCAATAAATGGCTTGAGGCCATGAAATTTGAGATAGGATCCATGTATGATAACAAAGTGTGGACTTTGGTGAACTTGCCCGGTGATCGGCAAGCCATTGAGAATAGATGGATCTTCAAGAGGAAGACAGACACTGATGATAGTGTTACTATCTACAAAGCTCGACTTGTCCTAAAAGGTTTTCGACAAGTTCAAGGTGTTGACTACGATGAGATTTTCTCACTCGTAGTGATGCTTAAGTCTATCTGAATCATGTTAGCAATTGCCACATTTTATGAAATCTGGCAAACGGATATCAAAAACTACATTCCTTGATGGATTTCTTAAAGAAGAGTTGTATATGATGCAACTAGAAGGTTTTGTTGATCCTAAAGGTGCTAACAAAGTGTGCAACTCCAGCGTTCCATCTATGGACTGGTGAAAGCATCTCGGAGTGGGAATATATGCTTTGATGAGGTGATCAAAGCATATGTTTTTTATACAGACTTATGGTGAAGCCTGTATTTACAAGAAAGTGAGTGGGAGCCCTGTAGCATTTCTGATATTATATGTGGATGACGTATTGTTGATCGGGAATGATATAGAATTTCTAGATAGCATAAAAAGGATACTTGAGTAAGAATTTTTCAATGAAAGACCTCGGTGAAGTTGCTCATATATTGGGCATCAAGATCTATAGAGATAGATCAAGACACTTGATAGGACTTTCACAAAGCACATACCTTGATAAAGTTTTGAAGCAGTTCAAAATGGATCAGTCAAAGATAGGGTTCTCGCCTGTGTTACAATGTGTGAAGTTGAGTAAGACTCAAAACCCGACCACGGCAGAATATATAGAGAGAATGAAAGTCATTCCCTATGCCTCAGTCATAGGTTCTATAAAGTATGACATGTTGTGTACTAGACCTATTGTGTACCTTGCCATGAGTTCGGCAAGGGGTACTATTGGGGAACGCAGTAATTTCAAAAAAAATCCTACGCACACACAAGATCATGGTGATGCGTAGCAACGAGAGGGGAGAGTATTGTCTATGTACCCTCATAGACCGTAAGCGGAAGCGTTATGACAACACGGTTGATGTAGTCGTATGTCTTCACGATCGAATTATCCTAGTACCGAAAGTACGGCACCTTCGTGATCTGCACATGTTCAGCTCAGTGACGTCCCATGAACTCACAATCCAGCAGAGTGTCGAGGGAGAGCTTTGTCAGCACGACGGTGTGATGACGGTGATGATGATGCTACCGTAATAGGGCTTTGCCTAAGCACCACTACGATATGACTGAGGTGGATTATGGTGGAGGGGGGCACCGCACATGGCTAAGAGATCAATGGTCAACTTGTGTCTCCATGGGTGCCCCCCTCCCCCGTATATAAAGGAGTGGAGGAGGGGGAGAGCCGGCCCTCTACTATGGCGCGCCCTGGGGAGTCCTACTCCCATCGGGAGTAGGATTCCCCCCCCCTTCCATGTAGTAGGAGTACGAGAGAAGGAAAGGGAAAAGAGAAGAGAAGGAAGGAGGGGGCACAGCCCCTCCCCCTAGTCCAATTCAAACTAAGCCTTGGGGGGGCGCAGCCTCCTCTCTCTCTCTCTCTTTCCCCTAAAGCCCAATAAAGCCCATATACTCCCCGACGAATTCCCGTAACTCTCAGGTACTCTGAAAAATATTTGAATCACTCGGAACCTTTCCGATGTCCGAATATAGTCGTCCAATATATCGATCTTTACGTCTCGACCATTTCGAGACTCCTCGTCATGTCTCGGACCTAATCCGGGACTCTGAACTACCTTCGGTACATCAAAACACATAAACTCATATTACCGATCGTCACCGAACATTAAGCTTGTGGACCCTACGGGTTCGACAACTATGTAGACATGACCGAGACTCGTCTCCAGTCAATAACCAATAGCAGAACCTGGATGCTCATATTGGTTCCTACGTATTCTAGGAAGATCTTTATCGGTCAAACCACATAACAACATATGTTGTTCCCTTTGTCGTTGGTATGTTACTTGCCCGAGATTTGATCGTCGGTATCTCAATACCTAGTTCAATCTCGTTACTGGCAAGTCTCTTTACTTGTTCTGTAATACATCATCCCGCAACTAACTCATTAGTCACAATGTTTGCAAGGCTTATAATGATGTGTATTACCGAGAGGGCCCAGAGATACCTCTCCGACAATCACAGTGACAAATCCTAATCTCGATCTATGCCAACTCAACAAGCACCATAGGAGACACCTGTAGAGCACCTTTATAATCACTCAGTTATGTTGTGACGTTTTGTAGCACACAAAGTGTTCCTCCAATACTCGGGAGTTGCATAATCTCATAGTCGTAGGACCATGTATAAGTCATGAAGAAAGCAATAGCAACAAACTAAACGATCAAGTGCTAAGCTAACAGAATGGGTCAAGTAAATCACATCATTCTCCTAATGATGTGATCCCGTTTATCAAATGACAACTCATGTCTATGGTTAGGAAACATAACCATCTTTGACCAACGAGCTAGTCAAGTAGAGGCATACTGGTGACACTCTCTTTGTCTATGTATTCACACATGTATTATGTTTCCGGTTAATACAATTCTAGCATGAATAATAAACATTTATCATGAAATAAGGAAATAAATAATAACTTTATTATTGCCTCTAGGGCATATTTCCTTCAGTCTCCCACTTGCACTAGAGTCAATAATCTAGTTCACATCTCCATGTGACTAATACCCAAAGGGTTTACTAGAGTCAATAATCTAGTTCACATCGCTATGTGATTAACACCCAAAGAGTGATCATGTTTTGCTTGTGAGAGAAGTTTAGCCTGCGGATCTACAACATTCAGATCCGTATGTATTTCGCAAATTTCTATGTCTACAATGCTCTGCATGGAGCTTCTCTAGCTAATTGCTCCCACTTTAAATATGTATCCAGATTGAGACTTGGAGTCATCTAGATCTATGTAAAAAGCTTGCATCAATGTAACTCTTTACGACGAACTCTTTTATCACCTCCATAACCGAGAAATATTTCCTTAGTCCTCTAAGGATAATTTTGACCGCTGTCCAGTGATCTACTCCTAGATCACTATTGTACTCCCTTGCCAGAAAAATGCTAAGGTATACAATAGGACTGGTAAACAGCATAGCAGAGTTTATAGAACCTATGACTGAGGCGTAGGGAATGACTTTTCATTCTCTTTCTATTTTCTGCTGTGGTCGGGTTTTGAGTCTTTGCTCAACTTCACACCTTGCAACACAGGCAAGAACTCCCTCTTTTACTGTTCCATTTTGAACTACTTTAAAATCTTGTCAAGGTATGTACTCATTGAAAAAACTTATCAAGCGTCTTGATCTATCTCTATAGATCTTGATGCTCAATGTGTAAGCAGCTTCATCGAGGTATTTCTTTGAAAAACTCTTTTAAAACACTCCTTTATGCTTTCCAGAAAAATCTACATTATTTCTGATCAACAATATGTCATTCACATATACTTATCAGAAATGCCGTAGTGCTCCCACTCACTTTCTTGTAAATACAGGTTTCATCGCAAGTCTGTATAAAACTATATGCTTTGGTCAACTCATCAAAGCGTATATTCCAACTCCGAGATGCTTGCACCAGTCCATAGATGGATCGCTAGAGCTTGCACATTTTGTTAGCACCTTTAGGATCGACAAAACTTTTGGTTGCATCATACACAACTCTTATTTTAAGAAATCCATGAAGGAATACAGTTTTGACATCCATTTGCTAGATTTCGTAAAATGCGGCAACTGCTAACATGATTCGGACAGACTTTTAAGCATCGATACGAGTAAGAAAATCTCATTGTAGTCAACACCTTGAACTTGTCGAAAACATTTTGCGACAATTCGAGCTTTGTACATAGTAACACTACTATCAGCGTCCGTCTTCCTCTTGAAGATCCATTTATTCTTAATGACTCACCGATCATCGGGCAAGTCAATCAAAGTCCATACTTTGTTCTCATACATGGATCCCATCTCAGATTTCATGGCCTCAAGCCATTTAGCGGAATCGGGGCTCATCATTACTTCCTCATAGTTCATAGGTTCGTCATGGTCTAGCAACATGACCTCCAGAACAGGATTACCGTACCACTCTGGTTCGTCATGGTCTAGCAACATGACCTCCAGAATAGGTATATCAAATATACCTTTGTTCACTTTGCCATCCTTCTTATCCGCCAAATACTTGGGGCAGTTCTGCTTCCAGTGACTAGTCCCTTTGCAGTAGAAGCACTTAGTCTCAGGCTTAGGTCTAGACTTGGGCTTGTTCACTTGAGCTGCAACTTGCTTGTCGTTCTTCTTGAAGTTCACCTTCTTCCCTTTGCCATTTTTCTTGAAACAAGTGGTCTTGTCAACCATCAACACTTGATGCTTTTCTTGATTTCTACCTTCGTCGATTTTAGCATCACGAAGAGCTTGGGAATCATTTCTATTATCCCTTGCATATTATAGTTCATCACGAAGTTCCAATAACTTGGTGATAGTGACTAGAGAACTCTGTCAATCAATATCTTATCTGGAAGATTAACTCTTACTTGATTCAAGTGATTGTAGTACTCGGACACTTTGAGCACATGCTCACTAGCTGAGCTATTCTCCTCCATCTTGTAGGAAAAGTGCTTGTCAAAGGTCTCATACCTTTCGACATGGGCATGAGTATGAAATACTAATTTCAAATCTTGGAACATCTCATATGCTCCGTGGCATTCAAAACATCTTTGAAGCCCTAACTCTAAGCCGTAAAGCATGGTGCACTAAACTATCAAGTAGTCATCATATCGAGCTCGCCAAACGTTCATAACGTCTGCATCTGCTCCTGCAATCGGTCTGTCACCTAGCGGTGCATCAAGAACATAATTCTTTTGTGCAGCAATGAGGATAATCCTCAGATCACGGATCCAATCCACATCATTTCTACTAACATCTTTCAACTTAGTTTTTCTCTAGGAACATATCAAAATAAATGGGGAGCTACATCGCGAGCTATTGATCTACAACATAGTTATGCAAATACTATCAGGACTAAGTTCATGATAAATTAAAGTTCAATTAATCATATTTAAGAACTCCCACTTAGATAGACATCCCTCTAATCATCTAAGTGATCATGTGATCCAAATAAACTAAACCATGACCGATCATCACATGAAATGGAGTAGTTTTCAATAGTGAACATCACTATGTTGATCATATCTACTATATGATTCACGCTCGACCTTTCGGTCTCAGTGTTCCGAGGCCATATCTGCATATGCTAGGCTCGTCAAGTTTAACCCGAGTATTTCTGCGTGTGCAAAACTGGCTTGTACTCGTTGTATGTGAACGTAGAGCTTATCACACCCGATCATCACGTGGTGTCTCGGCACGACGAACTTTGGCAACAGTGCATACTCAGGGAGAACACTTGTACCTTGAAATTAGTGAGAGGACATCTTATAATGCTACCGCTGAACTAAGCAAAATAAGATGCATAAAGGATAAACATCACATGCAATAAAAGTATGTGACATGATATGGCCATGATCATCTTGCGCCTTTGATCTCCATCTCCAAAGTACCGTCATGATCTCTATCGTCATCGGCATGACACCATGATCTCCATCATCTTGATCTCTATCAATGTGTCGTCACATGGTCGTCTCGCCAACCATTGCTTTTGCAACTATTGCTATCGCATAGCGATAAAGTAAAGCAATTGTATGGCGCTTGCATCTTATGCAATAAAGAGACAACCATAAGGCTTCTCCCAGTTGCCGATAACTTTAACAAAACATGATCATCTCATACAACAATTTATATCTTATCACGTCTTGACCATATCACATCACAACATGCCCTCCAAAAACAAGTTAGATGTTCTCTACTTTGTTGTTGCAAGTTTTACGTGGCTGCTACGGGCTGAGCAAGAACTGTTCTTACCTACACATCAAAAACCACAACACGGTATAGTGATTGATTTTTGATCTTCCGAAAGAACCTTGTTCATTGAATCCGATTCAACTAAAGCTGGAGCGACCCGACCCGAATGGATCAAGTCTCTGTGCTTAGGTGTCATCCCTGGATCGGTATGCTGACACACACAGTACTCGAAGGATTTATAACAGAGGTAAATCACATGTATAAAGTAACGTAAATACTATTACCTCAATCCAAATAGCGGAAGCAACAAGGTTGTGGATTCCCATCAACACCAACGGCAAAGTTGAGTGTAGAAATCATAACCCTAACGTATCACTTACTCGTCGTAAGAAACCTGCAACATAAGACGTTGCAGCCCGAAACGGGTCAGTACATTGAATGTACTGGCAAATTCACACCATAGAGAATGATGAACAATGGCTATCACTACATGCATATTTTGGCTAGTGGAAAAGCTCTAAGGTTATAAGGTTTTTGCGTAAAGCCAATTTTTCCCTACTGCAAAGGAATACATTTTAATTAACTATCATGGTGGTTGTGAAACATCGAGAATGGTTGACAGCATTCTCAATCCCAATTAAAAAATAATTAAAACCCAACAACATTAATTAGAAGTAACATGTTGAGATTCACATGATATTCAAGTACTAGATACTCAAGTTGTCCATAACCGGGGACACGGCTAATCATGATTAGTTTGTACGCTCTGCAGAGGTTTGCGCACTTTTCCCCACAAGACTCGATCGCCTCCGTTGGATTTCTCGCACTACATGGTGTTTGAGAAACGGATGACTGAGACATAGTCTTTCAGAAGCGCTAGCACCTTACGATCGGGTAGACCGTACCACCTACAACCCCTACATCTGCTAGTCTACCACTGTAAGAGTTCGCACAACTTAGTCAACTATGCCAGAGCCCATAATGGCTTGTGGCTGCACACGGAAGTTTCTAGCATGAAAGATCTTATGATCCCTTTGAGCCTGGGTGGCAGTCCAAAAAAAATAGGCAAGTCCTGATAGACATCAGGTGCCTCAATCCACCCAGATGTGTGTTTAAGTTGCCACCTTAGATAAACCATTAATTAACAATACTCACATCTGTCATGGATATCACTCATCCAATCCACGTCTACTAGCATAGCATGGCATAATAAGCAAACGTAGAAGTAACTCCCAAAGGTTTCATAATAATACAGGTAATAGGTACTACCTCATCTACTTCCCATCCCACAATTTAATTAGATCCTAATCATGCAATGTGAGAGGATTGATCTAATGCAATAAAACTGGGTTGTAGAAAAGGTATGATCAAAGTGTGAACTTGCCTGCAATGTAGATGAAGATGATTCACACTTAAAACTCTTGATAGATCTACTCATCACACTCCAGTCAATCTACCGTAAGCAAACAATAGTAACCACACAATAAGTACTCATCTAATGCACAAGTAAAACTCGAACGAGAGAACGAACCAGAAAGTTCAACTTAAGAACTCCGGTTGCAAAGAAAGAATGAACCGAACAAACGACGGAAAACAAACGGGGGAAGAAAACAACTCGGTTCTAGCAAGTTGAAACTAGGTCAAATTTTACCGGGACAAAAACTTGTTTAAGTTGATTAGACGGAACGGTGGTTTCGAGACGAAACTCCAGGCGCTTGAATTACCTGATTCCGATAAACGGGCAAGAAGATAAGCTAGAATGAAGATCGGATCTGAGATTCGCGATCACGGAATAAATCCGACGAAAAGAAAGAGACGAACGGTTAAACGAACGGGCGTCGTTAACCGGGAATAGTCGGTGATCACGTTCGTTGAGACGAATGGTCCGAAAGAAGAACGAAAAACCGATCTAGGGTTTTCGGAAAAGAAACCGAAAAAGAAAACGGAGAACCAATCTAGGGTTTTGGAAAAGAAACCGAAACGAAGAATCGGAGAGAAAAACCGGAAAAGAAAACCGGAACGGTTTCTTTTAAAAGAACTGAACCGCGGGGAAAAAATAGAGAGGCGCGAGGCTACCTCCGGCGAGGCGGGGCGAACGGTGGCGACGGCGGCGTGCTAGGGCGGCGGCGGCGGCGCTATAGGGGCGGCAGCGGCGGGTGAGGGGCGCGGGGTGGGGCGCGGCTTGGTGAGGAGAGGGGGTTTGGGTTTTTTGGTGTGAGGAGAGGGGGGTCTATGGGGGTATTTATATAGGAGAGGGGAGAGATTACTTGGGGTAGGGGACAAGAAAAAGAGTAGGAAAATAAAAATGAAACAAAGGAAAGGGGGCTAAGAATCCTACTAGGATTCGGCCTAGAAGGATTCCTCCTGGGAATCGGTAGTGGAGGCGGCGGCTGGCGCCTGCCTAGCGCTGGCGCGCGCGACGGGGAGGCTGGGGCCTGGCCGGCTGGCCTGCTGGAATTTTTTTTTTAAATCGGTTTCGCGCGCAGAAAAACACAGAAAAGAAAATCTAAACGGGCTCCAAAAATTCTAAAGTAAATTTTCCCCGACTCCTAAAAATGACTCGAACAAAATGAACTTTACTCCAGACCTAAAATGCAATTTTCGAAAACGCGCATTTTTCCCTATCCAAAGAAAACGCAAACAAAACTCCGGCAAAACCAAAATTGATCTATTTATTAATTCTTCATTTTTTTTTCCTAAATTTGGGAAAGTCATATTATTCCCTCTCTTATATTTTGATATCGGAAAAATAATTGAAGATGAAATAAATAAATCAAATGATCCTCTTTTCAAATTCGAGAAAACTCTCAAATATGAAAATAACGAAATCTCCAACTCTCTCCGAAGGTCCTTGAGTTGCGTGAAATTTCTAGGATCGACCAAAATGCAAGAAAATAAAATATGCATGATGATCTAATGTATAACATTCCAAATTGAAAATTTGGGATGTTACAAACCTACCACCCTTAAAAGGAATCTCGTCCTCGAGATTTGGAGAGGCTAGCAAGAAAAGTTTAGGGTTTGGGGGTCTTCTCAAAATCCATCGATCATCACACGGTGTCTGCGGTGCTACCACCCTTAGAATCATTGTTACGGTTCCATCAAAACTCATATACTCCATCCTTATTCTTGACAGTGCCATCTTCTCAGATCGTAAGGATAATTCCTTCTCTAGGCTCTTCAGGTAGTGGCATAACCTTTTACTCAATTCTTCTGTCATTTCCTCTTAGTAAGGTTATTCTGAGATTGGGTCTTCTTAGCTGATGGGTCTAGCGCCAAAACTAAACAACTATCGATATCTCATGGTGGTCAACAATTTATGGTTTCTCCTGCAGGAAATGGGTCTGGGTTGATCCTCACCGTATAACCTATGGTTGGCAAAAGTTGCCTTGTACAAGGGAAAAATTCTTATACCATTCTAAGGTTTAATATCGCTGTCTCTCTACTATAGGTAAGTCACTCAGATTTACCATCCCATATAGCAGGGCGAATAATAAGAGTAAGTCGGTATGGTGATCAATCCATCCCGCACCGAAATCATTACCTTGTATACAGTTTAGCGAATCTCGCATTCTAACACTCGGTCATCCTCACAAGCATTGCAGAATTTCTCTTGTCGACGAACCAAGTTCGGAATAATCCATTAATTCTGCAAGCCAACAACCATCTATCGTTCCTTCACAACTCTCAGTTTTGCGTAAACTCCTATAAGATCGTCTGTCGACAAAAGTATATCCACTTCCAGGGTTTTTCCTTCAGCAAGAATGTGCTTGCTTCTTGGCAGGTCCTGGGGCCTGTGGGTTATGGCCCATCTCATTACTTGTAGTCCTTGAACTTATCATCGGGCAACTGATCATTGTTCCAACTTCCAACTTCCTAGTATTCTTAAATCCATCCAATTGTACTGTCTTCCTTCCTTCTATTGGCACCAAACTAAACATGATTACTCAAACTCATCATGGAATTTCCATTGATCCATATTTCCAACATCATACCTCCTTTATATCCAATGGTAACTCATTTCTTCATCCGCGTGGGGTATCCCTCATACTGAGATAAAACTTATACTTATGAAGTCCATATTCTACTTCGTGGAACATCATTATCCTTTCCAGGGTCAAGCATCCTTACAGGGGAATATTGGCCATCTCTGCATGGCACTTCTTCAACTGGGAAACGTGAAACACATCCTGAACTCCTGATAGTCCTTCGGGTAACTCCAACTTGTAGGCTACTTCTCTCATACGCTCCAAAACTCGGTATGGTCCTACAAATCTCGGGGCTAACTTTACCTTAACTCCAATTCGTTTAACTCCTCGCAGAGGGAACACATGAAGACATGCTCTGTCTCCAATTTCATAGACTACCTCCTTGAGTTTTTTTTACATAACTCTTCTGCCTGGACTGAGCTACCTTCAGTCTATCTCGAATCAACTTAACAGTTTCTTCTGACTCCTTTGTTCACCTTTGGTCCAAACAACTGTCAGTCTCCAACTTCATCCCACACACTCTTGGGGTATCGCACATATCGAGACAAAACTCATATTCATTTTGTCCGAAATCCACTCAGTGGAGTATGCTTATCTTTTCCAGGGGTCAACGGTTCTTACAGGGTACTACCACCCTTAAAATGCTCCAATATTTTATAGACCATATTTCTCATATCCTCAAAAATGGTCAACATCTTTCCTCATAGAGTAACTCATAAAATCCAAATTAGTACCAACACTGCTAACTTTATTGATTCTCAAATTATTACAATCTCCTGTTTTTCCATTACATGCCTCAACTCAACACCTCAATATAAAGGAAAATGTCCTCACTACTACGACTATATTTCTTCTGTTACAAACTCAACTATTTATCACAAGTCTTCTTCCCCTTCGGACAATCTCTGGCAAAGTGCCCTGCTTCATTACAACTAAAACATATTACTTCTGACAAGTATCGAGGTTTCCTTTTGGGGCATTTGTTGAGGTAGTGCCCTGACTCCTTGCACCCATAACAGGTGACATGACTCAGATCCTTCCTGGAATCCAATCTACTTCTCTTTCTGGACTTTTCCATTCCAATCAGGGCTTCTATTTCCTGTGGGTCATACTCTACTTCCTCAGCCGGGAATTCTACTAGATTCCCATTCATACAATTTTGGGAGATGTGTCCTTCTTCTCCACATGAATAGCAAGACTTGGTGTAGGGTTTAATTGGTTCCTCTTTGGGTGTGTCCTCCACCTCGTCCTTCATCGCAGGTTCTTCTAAAATTTCCATGAGGGCTCCTTTCATTACTTCGTCCTTCTGCTGGATGGTTCGTTGTACCATGGGGTAAATGTGACACTGAGCAGGATAGTGGGTAGTCCCTTCACACAAGAAACAAGTGATCTGCCTAGTTGGGAATTCTTCAGCTGGGTGACTTCCTTCACAATTAGGGCATTCATCCTTGTGTTATTTAGGGTTGTGTCCTATTTCTCCACAAAGCTTGCATGCATAAGTTTTCTTCATATCCTTTCCATAAGGCTTCAATTTCTGGGACACAAACTGAGACTTTAGCAAGGTCAACTTAAATTCTTTCCAAGTGGTTACTCCTTGCCATCCATTGATGGTTTGATACATCCTCGACCAAGTAGCAGCACCTCTTTCAAAGCATTGAAGAGCATGCTGGGCCATATCCTTTCCGAATATAGGGTTGTTCTCCATATGATCCTCCATGTTCTGAATCCATCGGTCTGTCTCCAATTGACTCATCGGTCCAGAAAATACAAGCTCCTCTCCATTCATCATCTATTGGGTCCATGGGTTTGGGGTGAGATAAGAGAGATCAAGAGAGAGGGATGCACACAATACAAACAAAAGTTTTGAAAAGACAGATTTTTGTTGTGGCTGTCGAAAAACATCAAACAAATGACAGCTCACAATCGTCGCATCTAACGTAGGTGTATAACAGGGGTTTGGTCTTCTAAGGTCAACGTCGCCAAACTCTTCAAGTCTTGTTCATCCCTCCAATGGCTTCTTCCGATCGTGTTTGTCCTTCTCAATTTCTTCTGCCAGATCCTCTCTGTTGACAAAAAATCTCGTGACGTCCTTTAATATTTCTGGAGTGGCATTCCAAACTTCTGGGTTTCAACATTGGCATGAACCATGGTACTACTGTCCTTCCGTTCCTGACGAATCTTCGGTATCTCGAGGTTTTTCTACTCTAGCTTGGCTACTTTCAACTTTTGGGTCCTGAGTTCTTCATGAAATGTTTCCTTTCAAATACGGCTTCTTGTGGCTCCATCTTAACTTCTTGATGTAATACTCCAGATCCTGGTGATACACTAGCTAAGGTTAAAACTTCATCTTACTAATAGGTGCTCCATCAGCCTTCTACCATTTAATCCTTCCATGCATATGCATGCTTAACTCAGCACGGTGACAATAGCATCAGTGGGCGATGACATCACGGATAACCGTGTTTCTGTTCTTGTCATTCCCATGAGTTATCATTCCATAGTTGATATCTCCTGCCTTAGGGTTTTCCTTGACAAATCCTTGAGTTCTATGCTCCATGATCCGGTCTTTCTCCAACACACCTTGATCTCGGGTATTGACAACTTCCATAGTCTGTCAAGTTCCATCAGGGTAGCAGTCCTAGGTCATACAAATCTGGGGATTCTTTAGAGCCTTCAAATTCTACTTGTCTTCGGCCTTCAACCGTTGTAGTTTCCATTATTCAGAGGCACAGAAAATACTCCTCATTCCGAAGTGGTCTTAGTTGTCCGATATCTTGTACTTCTTGGAGTGGTATCATCAGTCGAATCTTCGAGTGGTCAAAAGGGAAAGGGGGTATGGTTTCACTAAAGGGAAATTTGAATAAACTCAGAAGAGAAGAGAGGTAAAAGATATTTTTGAAAGGGAAAGTTGTAGAGAAAAATCTTTGCTATGGGCTTGCTAGTTTCTAGGGTCACGTCCTATAGTCAACATGTGCTCTGATACCATCTTGTAGCGACCCGACCTGAATGGAACAAGTCTCTGTGCTTAGGTGTCATCCCTGGATCGGTATGCTGACACATACAGTACTCGAAGGATTTATAACAGAGGTAAATCACATGTATAAAGTAAGGTAAATACTATTACCTCAATCCAAATAGCAGAAGCAACAAGGTTGTGGATTCCCATCAACACCAACGGCAAAGTTGAGTGTAGAAATCGTAACCCTAACATATCACTTACTCGTCGTAAGAAACCTGCAACATAAGACGTTGCAGCCCGAAACGGGTCAGTACATTGAATGTACTGGCAAATTCACACCATAGAGAATGATGAACAATGGCTATCACTACATGCATATTTTGGCTGGTGGAAAAGCTCTAAGGTTATAAGGTTTTTGCGTAAAGCCAATTTTTCCCTACTGCAAAGGAATACATTTTAATTAACTATCATGGTGGTTGTGAAACATCGAGAATGGTTAACAGCATTCTCAATCCCAATTAAAAAATAATAAAAACCCAACAACATTAATTAGAAGTAACATGTTGAGATTCACATGATATTCAAGTACTAGATACTCAAGTTTTCCATAACCGGGGACACGGCTAATCATGATTAGTTTGTACGCTCTGCAGAGGTTTGCGCACTTTTCCCCACAAGACTCGATCGCCTCCGTTGGATTTCTCGCACTACATGGTGTTTGCGAAACGGATGACCGAGACATAGTCTTTCAAAAGCGCTAGCACCTTACGATCGGGTAGACCGTACCACCTACAACCCCTACATCTGCTAGTCTACCACTGTAAGAGTTCGCACAACTTAGTCAACTATGCAAGAGCCCATAATGGCTTGTGGCTGCACACGGAAGTTTCTAGCATGAAAGATCTTATGATCCCTTTGAGCCTGGGTGGCGGTCCAAAAAAAACAGGCAAGTCCTGATAGACATCAGGTGCCTCAATCCACCCAGATGTGTGTTTAAGTTGCCACCTTAGATAAACCATTCATTAACAATACTCACATCTGTCATGGATATCACTCACCCAATCAACGTCTACTAGCATAGCATGGCATAATAAGCAAACGTAGAAGTAACTCCCAAAGGTTTCATAATAATACAGGTAATAGGTACTACCTCATCTACTTCCCATCCCACAATTTAATTAGATCCTAATCATGCAATGTGAGAGGATTGATCTAATGCAATAAAACTGGGTTGTAGAAAAGGTATGATCAAAGTGTGAACTTGCCTGCAATGTAGATGAAGATGATTCACACTAAAAACTCTTGATAGATCTACTCGTCACACTCCGGTCAATCTACCATAAGCAAACAATAAGCAAACGTAGAAGTAACTCCCAAAGGTTTCATAATAATACAGGTAATAGGTACTACCTCATCTACTTCCCATCCCACAATTTAATTAGATCCTAATCATGCAATGTGAGAGGATTGATCTAATGCAATAAAACTGGGTTGTAGAAAAGGTATGATCAAAGTGTGAACTTGCCTGCAATGTAGATGAAGATGATTCACACTTAAAACTCTTGATAGATCTACTCGTCACACTCCGGTCAATCTACCATAAGCAAACAATAGTAACCACACAATAAGTACTCATCTAATGCACAAGTAAAACTCGAACGAGAGAACGAACCAGAAAGTTCAACTTAAGAACTCCGGTTGCAAAGAAAGAACGAACCGAACAAACGACGGAAAACAAACGACGGAAGAAAACAACTCGGTTCTAGCAAGTTGAAACTAGGTAAAATATTACCATGGAAAAAACTTGTTTAAGTTGATTAGACGGAACGACAGTTTCGAGACGAAACTCCAGGCGCTTGAATTACCTGATTCCGATAAACGGGCGAGAAGATAGGCTAGAACGAAGATCGGATCTGAGATTCGCGATCGCGGAATAAATCCGACGAAAAGAAAGAGACGAACGGTTAAACGAATGGGCGTCGTTAACCGGGAATAGTCGGTGATCACGTTCGTTGAGACGAACGGTCCGAAAGAAGAACGAAAAACCGATCTAGGGTTTTCGGAAAAGAAACCGAAAAAGAAAACGGAGAACCGATCTAGGGTTTCGGAAAAGAAACCGAAACGAAGAATCGGAGAGAAAAACCGAAAAAGAAAACCGGAACGGTTTCTTTTAAAAGAACCGAACCGCGGGGAAGAAAAAGAGAGGCGTGAGGCTACCTCCGGCGAGGCGGGGCGAACGGTGGCAACGGCGGCGTGTTAGGGCGGCGGTGGTGGCGCTATAGGGGCGGCGGCGGCGGGTGAGGGGCGCGGGGTGGGGCGCGGCTTGGGGAGGAGAGGGGGTTTGGGTTTTTTGGTGTGAGGAGAGGGGGGGTCTATGGGGGTATTTATATAGGAGAGGGGGAGATTACTTGGGGTAGGGGACAAGAAAAAGAGTAGGAAAAGGAAAATGAAACAAAGGAAAGGGGGCTAAGAATCCTACTAGGATTCGGCCTAGAAGGATTCCTCCTGGGAATCGGTAGTGGAGGCGACGGCTGGCGCCTGCCTAGCGCTGGCGCGCGCGACGGGGAGGCTGGGGCCTGGCCGGCTGGCTGGCCTAGGCCCGGCTGGCCTGCTGGAATTTTTTTTTTAAATCGGTTTCGCGCGCAGAAAAACACAAAAAAGAAAATCTAAACGGGCTCCAAAAATTCTAAAGTAAATTTTCCCCCACTCCTAAAAATGAGTCGAACAAAATGAACTTTACTCCGGACCTAAAATGCAATTTTCGAAAACGCGCATTTTTCCCTATCCAAAGAAAACGCAAACAAAACTCCGGCAAAACCAAAATTGATCTATTTATTAATTCTTCATTTTTTTTCCTAAATTTGGGAAAGTCATATTATTCCCTCTCTTATATTTTGATATCGCAAAAAATAATTGAAGATGAAATAAATAAATCAAATGATCCTCTTTTCAAATTCGAGAAAAACTCTCAAATATGAAAACAACGAAATCTCCAACTCTCTCTGAAGGTCCTTGAGTTGCGTGAAATTTCTAGGATCGACCAAAATGCAAGAAAATAAAATATGCATGATGATCTAATGTATAACATTCCAAATTGAAAATTTGGGATGTTACAAAAGCTGGAGAAACAGACACCCACTAGCCACCTAAGTGCGAAGCACGTCGGTAGAACCAGTCTCGCATAAGCGTACGCGTAATGTCGGTCTGGGCCGCTTCATCCAACAATGCCTCTGAATCAAGAATCAACTAGTGACGGCAAGCAATGTTTATATACCAACGCCCACAACTCCTTTGTGTTCTACTCATGCATATGACATCTACGCATAAACCTGGCTCGGATGCCACTGTTGGGGAACGCAGTAATTTCAAAACTTTCCTACGCACATGCAAGATCATGGTGATGCATAGCAACAAGAGGGGAGAGTATTGTCTACGTACCCTAGTAGACCGTAAGCGGAAGCGTTATGACAACGTGGTTGATGTAGTCGTACGTCTTCACAATTAACCGATCCTAGTACCGGAAGTACGGCACATCTGCGATCTGCACACGTTCAGCTTGGTGACGTCCCACGAATTCACGATCCAACAGAGTGTCGAGGGGGAGCTTTGTCAACACGACGGCGTGATGACGGTGATGATGATGCTACTGGAACAGGGCTTCGCCTAAGCACCTCTATGATATGAACGAGATGGATTATGGTGGAGGGGGGCACCGCACACGGCTAAGAGATCAATGGTCAACTTGTGTCTCCATGGGGTGCCCCCCTCCCCCGTATACAAAGGAGTGGAGGAGGGGGAGGGCCGGCCCTCTACTATGGCGCGCCCTGGGGAGTCCTACTCCCACCGGGAGTAGGATTCCCCCCCCCTTCCATGTAGTAGGAGTAGGAGAGAAGGAAAGGGAAAAGAGAAGAGAAGGAAGGAGGGGGCGCAGCCCCTCCCCCTAGTCCAATTCGTACTAAGTCTTGGGGGCGCGCAGCCTCCTCTCTCTCTTTCCCCTAAAGCCCAATAAGGCCCATATACTCCCCGTCGAATTCCCGTAACTCTCTGGTACTCCAAAAAATACCTGAATCACTCGGAACCTTTCCGATGTCCGAATATAGTCGCCCAATGTATCGATCTTTACGTCTCGACCATTTCAAGATTCCTCATCATGTCCCCGATCTCATCCGGGACTCCAAACTACCTACGGTACATCAAAACACATAAACTCATATTACTGATCGTTACCGAACATTAAGCGTGCGGACCCTACGGGTTCGAGAACTATGTAGACATGACCGAAACTCGTCTCCGGTCAATAACCAATAGCGGAACCTGGATGCTCATATTGGTTCCTACATATTCTGCGAAGATCTTTATCGATCAAACCGCATAACAACATACGTTGTTCCCTTCGTCATCGGTATGTTACTTGCTCGAGATTTGATCGTCGGTATCTCAATACCTAGTTCAATCTCGTTACGGGCAAGTCTCTTTACTCGTTCTGTAATACATCTTCCCGCAACTAACTCATTAGTCACAATGCTTGCAAGGCTTATAGTGATGTGTATTACCGAGTGGGCCCGGAGATACCTCTCCGACAATCGGAGTGACAAATCCTAATCTTGATCTATGCCAACTCAACAAGCACCATCGGAGACACCTGTAGAGAACCTTTATAATCACCCAGTTACATTGTGACGTTTGGTAGCACACAAAGTGTTCCTCCAATACTCGGGAGTTGCATAATCTCATAGTCATAGGAACACGTATAAGTCATGAAGAAAGCAATAGCAACAAACTAAACAATCAAGTGCTAAGCTAACGGAGTGGATCAAGTCAATCACATCATTCTCCTAATAACATCCTCGCACTGCCGGATGTACGGGACCACCTTGGCGTTGTCGTTGTCTCCCCTGGTCCGGCAGTCGTGATCCTGTTTATCAAATGACAACTCATGTCTATGGTTAGGAAACATAACCATCTTCGACCAACGAGCTAGTCAAGTAGAGGCATACTAGTGACACTCTGTTTGTCTATGTATTCACACTTGTATTATGTTTTCGGTTAATACAATTCTAGCATGAATAATAAACATTTATCATGACATAAGGAAATAAATAATAACTTTATTATTGCCTCTAGGGCATATTTCCTTCGTGTACAATAGTGATCCAGGAGTAGATCACTGGACAGCGGTCAAAATTATCGTTAGGTACCTAAAGAGGACTAAGGAAATGTTTCTCGGTTATGGAGGTGACAAAGAGTTCGTCGTAAAGAGTTGCGTCGATGCAAGCTTTGACATCGATCTGGATGACTCTGAGTCTTGATCTGGATACATATTGAAAGTGGGAGCAATTAGCTAGAGTAGCTCCATGCATGGCATTGTAGACATAGAAATTTGCAAAACATACGGATATGAATCTGGCAGACCCGTTGACTAAACTTCTCTCACAAGCAAAACATGATCACACCTTAGTGCTCTTTGGGTGTTAATCACATAGCGGTGTGAACTAGATTATTGACAATAGTAAACCCTTTGGGTGTTGGTCACATGGCGATGTGAACTATGGGTGTCAATCACATAAAGATGTGAACTATTGGTGTTAAATCACATGGCGATGTGAACTAAATTATTGACTCTAGTGCAAGTGGGAGACTGAAGGAAATATGCCCTAGAGGCAATAATAAAGTTGTTATTTTATATTTCCTTGTATCATGGTAAATTTTTATTATTCATGCTAGAATTGTATTAACCGGAAACTTGATACATGTGTGGGTACATAGAAAAAACAACGTGTCCCTGGGAAGCCTCTACTAGACTAGCTCGTTAATCAAAGATGGTTAACTTTCCTAACCATAGACATGTGTTGTCATTTGGTAAACGGGATCACGTTAATAGAAAAATGATGTGATGGACAAGACCCATATGTTAGCTTAGCATTATGATTGCTCAGTTTTATTGATATTGCTTTCTTCATGACTTATACATATTCCTTTGACTATGAGATTATGCAACTCCCGGATACCGGAGGAATACCTTGTGTGCTATCAAATATCACAACGTAACTGGGTGATTATAAATATGCTCTACAAGTATCTCCGAAGGCGTTTGTTGGGTTGGCATAGATCGAGATTAGGAATGGTCACTCCAAGTATCGGAGAGGTATCTCTAGGCCCTCTCGGTAATGCACATCATGATAAGCCTTGCAAACAATGTGACTAATGAGTTAGTTGCAGGATGATGAATTACGGAATGAGTAAAGAGACTTACCGGTAATGAGATTGAACTAGGTATGAAAATACCGATGATCGAATCTCAGGCAAGTAACATACCGATGACAAAGGGAATAACGTATGTTGTCATTATGGTTTGACCGATAAAGATCTTCGTAGAATATGTAGGAACCAATATGAGCATATAGGTTCCGCTATTGGTTATTGACCAGAGAGGTGTCTCGGTCATGTCTACATAGTTCTCGAACCCGTAGGGTCCGCACGCTTAACGTTCGATGACGATTATGTATTATCTGAGTTATGTGATTTGGTGACCAAATGTTGTCATGAGTCCTGGATGAGATCACGGACATGAAGAGGAGTCTCGAAATGGTCTACAGGTAAAGATTCATATATAGGACAATAGTATTCGGACACCGGAAGTGTTCTGGGGGTACCGGGTACGTATCGGGTCACTAGAAGGGGTTCCGGGCAACCCCCGACAAGCTATATGGGCCTAATGGGCCAAGAGGGGAAACACACCAGCCACTGAGGGGCTGGTGCGCCCCCCCCCCCCCCCCATATGGGCTGGCCAAACTGGAGAAGGAAAGGGGAAGAAGGAAAGGAAAAAGATAATAGGATTCCCCCTTTCCCCTTTTCCCTTCCTACTCCGAATAGGAATAGGAAAGGGGGGAGGCCGAATTGGGAGGACACCAAGTAGGATTCCTCCTACTTGGGGCGCCCCCTTGGCTACCTCTCCTCCCCTCCAACCTATATATATGTGGGGGAGCACCGCTAGAACACACAACAAACATTGTTAGCCATGTGCGGCGCCCCCTCCACAGTTTACACCTCCAGTCATATTCACGTAGTGCTTAGGCGAAGCCTTGCGCGGATCACTTCACCATCACCGTCACCACGCTGTTGTGCTGACGAAACTCTCCCTCGACACTTTGCTGGATTAAGTGTTTGAGGGGCGTCATCGAGCTGAACGTGTGCAGAACTCGGAGGTGTCGTACATTCGGTGCTTGATCGGTTGAATCGAGAAGATGTTCGACTACATCAACCGCGTTAAGTTAATGCTTCCGCTTTCGTCTACGAGGGTACGTGGACACACTCTCCCCCTCTCGTTGCTATGCTTATCCTAGATAGATCTTGCGTGAGCATAGGAAATTTTTGAAATTGCATGCTATGTTACCCAACACTAGCTACTAGCTATGGACCCGTAGGTCTGAAGTAAACTACTCAAGCTTCATCGGGGAGGAAATGGTGTTGATGTAGAAGCCCTCCGTGATCGATTTCCCCTCTGGCAGGATGCCGGAAAAGGCCCCAAGATGGGATCTCAGGGGTACAGAAGGTTGCAGTGGTGGAAAAGTGGTTCCGTGGCTCCCCTAGATGTTTTTGGGGTATAAGACTATATATAGGTGAAAGAATTAGGTCAGGGGAGCTACGAGGGGCCCACAAGGTCGGGGGGCGCGCCCTCCACTCTTGTGGCCGCCTCGAGGCTCCTCTGACTTATACTCCAAGTCTCCTAGGTGTCTTCTGGTCCAAGAAAAATCATGGCGAAAGTTTTATTCTGTTTGGACTCCGTTTAGTATTCCTTTTCTGTGAAACTCTAAAACAAGGAAAAAGCAGAAACTGGCACTGGCACTGGGCTCTAGGTTAAAAGGTTAGTCCCAAAAATCATATAAAATAGCATATTAAAGCATATAAAACATCCAAAAGAGATAATATAATAGCATGGAACAATCAAAAATTATAGATACGTTGGAGACGTATCATTGCTCCGACTCTCGCTCGCTCGCGCTGCTGATGCTCTGTTCGCTCGGTCATGTTGTTGCTCTGCTCTCCCCGTCGCTCGTGATGCTGCTTTGCTCTTGCTCTCGCTCGCGCTACTGATGCTGGTACATAGGCTGCTGCAGCTACATGATTTGCTACTCTGGCTCTAGTTCGCGTTGTTCCTCCAGGTGCTGCTGCTCCAGCTGCTATCTGCTACTGTGTTTCCTGTCGATCGCCTGCTGATTTAGACCAGTGTTTCTCTACTAGTAGTGATCAAGCGGCCTAAACTACATGTGAAGTGCCTCTCTGCTACCAGTGTGTTCAGTTTGATAGTAACATTCAGATTCCACATTAAATTTCAGTTTCGACAGTTAAGTTCAGAGTCAACAGTTTTTACCTCATCTGTTGTAGTCAGGTGTTTTTTGGTGATGTAAATTTTACATCTATCACTTTTTGGTAATGTATTTTACATCATCTATTGCAGATGCTATTAGAATCCCACTTGAGATTAACGATGTATGTCTTATACTGCTTCAGCCTCGACATCTTACGGCTCGCTAGAGCTGTGCCAATGATGGAACCATCCATCACAACAGAGCAGTACCCTGGACGCCATCTACAAATGCCTCAGATCTTTCTCCACACCTCCGATAGCCACCTCTGCCACAACTTCTTTAGCGACCAACCCAATGATGCGGAGGTCGACACGGCTATGCCAAAGAGGTTGTACACTTGTCGCATCACTTATTACTCTACATTCATGTCGATCCATTAGGGCTATTTTGGTTCAAAGGAAAAAGTGAAGGAAAACATAGCAATGGGAAATTTTCCTATGGCACTCTACTATTCAATTATTCATGCATTTTGTTCAAAGCAATGGAGCAAAACATCCACCTGGGCCTACTTTTCAAAATCCTATGCATGAAAACAAGAATAAGTGCATTATTGGTAGAATGACATTCTAACTGTACACACTTTCATATGGTTTCACTTTAATTTGGTCATGTTTCTTTGCATTCCTTTGCTCTTCCAATTCCTATCAACCAAACACCCAAGTTGACAGAAATCATGTGCTTACAAATGCTTTGTTTCCCACGTGCATTCCTATCCTATTACGGTGTTTTCCTATCCCTGCATTTTTAGGATCATGCAAGCCAAAGGAGCCCTTATAGAATTGCTTCAGTTACAGATAGGTGTCGAAGAAAACTTTTTGTGGTTTGTCGTACTCCTGCCGTGACATCGTCCACCTCACCTGAATCGCTCAATCGACAGAAGCATCCAGCATACCAGACATCACGACTCCTGACCGTCTTTTGCCGCCTCAGATCTCCTTCCCTTCCGCCGACACCCACCGCAACTGCATCACCATCATCGACTCAATAGATGAACCTTACGAGTACACGGGTCCACAAGAGAGGTTGCACTCTTTTGTTTTTGCTTATGTTATGCATTGCTTAATATTACCTGCTATTCTATTGTCATGTTCACCTCTTAGACTCCAATTCATGTCCAAATTAATGTTCAAACTTGAGTTTTAAAAATACTTGTGGGGCACATATCGAAGCAGCAATCAATATAGTATCTCTGTATATTATCTGGTTCACCTAGGGTATGCCAATGTTGCTCATCTTGGGTGGGAAACAAACAGTAAAGAAATCATCGTCTACCTTTTTTATTAAATTAAAGCTATCATGAGCCTGCTATCATTATTTTAGGATCCATCCACTGGTTGTTACCATCACTCTAGATTTCTGCATGCTCTCCTTACATAATCTCCCTATATTTTTTCGTATGCATGCCAGATATTGTACACAGTCATGCTGAACATGTAGGGAAAAAGGGAAGAGTTCTGCGCGGCAATACAATGTCATGCAGACATCGCTCCATGGTGGGTTCAATGGCAAACCCTTCCCTCCCCCCTTCAGATTGCAATCCAAAGGAAGAAATTTGTGTTGGGGAACGTAGTAATTTCAAAAAAAAAATCCTACGCACACACAGGATCATGGTGATGCACAGCAATGAGAGTGAAGAGCGTGTCCACTTACCCTCGTAGACCGAATGCGGAAGCGTTAGCACAACACGGTTGATGTAGTCCTACGTCTTCATGATCCGATCGATCCAAGTACCGAACGCACGGCACCTCTGAGTTCTGCACACGTTCAACTCGATGATGTCCCGCGAGCTCCGATCCAGCAAAGATTCACAGGAGAGTTTCGTCAGCACGATGGCGTGGTGACGGTGATGATGATGCTACCGAAGTAGGGCTTCGCCTAAGCATCTCTACGATATGATCCAGGTGGATTATGGTGGAGGGGGGCACTGCACACGGCTAAGAGATCAATGATTAATTGTTGTGTCTATGGGGTGCCCCCCTACCCCCGTATATAAAGGAGCAAGGGGAGGAGGCGGCCGGCCAGGGAGAGGCGTGCCAAGAGGGGGAGTCCTACTCCCACTAGGAGTAGGACTCCTCCCTTTCCTAGTAGGAGTAGGAGAGGGGGAAGGAAAGGGAGAGGAGGAGAAGGAAAGAGGGGGTCGGCCCCCCTTGCCCTAAACCAATTCGGTTTGGGCCTTGGGGGGCGCGCCCCACACTTCCCTTACTGCCCTCTATTTCCACTAAGGCCCATGTAGGCCCATTAAGCCCCCGAGGGGTTCCGGTAACCCCCCGGTACTCCGGTATATGTCTGAAACCTTCCGGAACCTTTCCGGTGTTCGAACATAGTCGTCCAATATATCGATCTTTATGTCTCATCCATTTCGAGACTCCTCGTCATGTCCCCGATCTCATCCGGGACTCTGAACTACCTTCGGTACATCAAATCACATAAACTCATAATACAATCATCACCGAAACTTTAAGCGTGCGGACCCTGTGGGTTCGAGAACTATGCAGACATGACCGAGACACGTCTCCGGTCAATAACCAATAGCGGAACCTAGATGCTCATATTGGCTCCCACATATTCTACGAAGATCTTTATCGGTCAAACCGTATAACAACATACGTTGTTCCCTTTGTCATCAGTATGTTACTTGCCCGAGATTCGATCGTCGGTATCTCAATACCTAGTTCAATCTCGTTACCGGCAAGCCTCTTTACTCGTTCCGTAATACATCATCCCGCAACTAACTTATTAGTTACAATGCTTGCAAGGCTTATAGTGATGTGCATTACCGAGTGGGCCCAGAGATACCTCTCCGACAATCGGAGTGACAAATCCTAATCTCAAAATACGCCAACTCAGCAAGTACCTTCGGAGACACCTGTAAAGCACCTTTATAATCACCCAGTTATGCTGTGACGTTTGGTAGCACACAAAGTGGTACTCCGGTAAACGAGAGTTGCATAATCTCATAGTCATAGGAACATGTATAAGTCATGAAGAAAGCAATAGCAACATACTAAACGATCAAGTGCTAAGCTAACGGAATGGGCCAAGTCAATCACATCATTCTCCTAATGATGTGTTCACGTTAATCAAATGACAACTCATGTCTATGGCTAGGAAACATAACTATCTTTGATCAACGAGCTAGTCAAGTAGAGGCATACTAGTGACACTCTGTTTGTCTATGTATTCACACATGTATCATGTTTCTGGTTAATACAATTCTAGCATGAATAATAAAAAATTATCATGATATAAGGAAATAAACAATAACTTTATTATTGCCTCTAGGGCATATTTCCTTCAGTCTCCTACTTGCACTAGAGTCAATAATCTAGATTACACAGTAATGATTCTAACACCCATGGAGCCTTGGTGCTGATCGTGTTTTGCTCGTGGAAGAGGCTTAGTCAACGGGTCTGCAACATTCAGATCCGTATGTATCTTGCAAATCTCTATGTCTCCCACCTGGACTTGATCCCGGATGGAGTTGAAGTGTCTCTTGATGTGCTTGGTTCTCTTGTGAAATCTAGATTCTTTTGCCAAGGCAATTGCACCAGTATTGTCACAAAATATTTTCATTAGACCCGATGCACTAGGTATGACACCTAGATCGGATATGAACTCCTTCATCCAGACTCCTTCATTTGCTGCTTCCGAAGTAGCAATGTACTCTGCTTCACATGTAGATCCCGCCACGACGCTTTGTTTGGAACTGCTCCAACTGACAGCCCCACCGTTCAATATAAACACGTATCCGGTTTGCGATTTAGAATCGTCCGGATCAGTGTCAAAGCTTGCATCAACGTAACCATTTACGATGAGCTCTTTGTCACCTCCATAAATGAGAAGCATATCCTTAGTCCTTTTCAGGTACTTCAGGATGTTCTTGACCGCTGTCCAGTTATCCACTCCTGGATTACTTTGGTACCTCCCTGCTAAACTAATAGCAAGGCACACATCAGGTCTGGTACACAACATTGCATACATGATAGAGCCTATAGCTGAAGCATAGGGAACATCTTTCATTTTCTCTCTATCTTCTACAGTGGTCGGGCATTGAGTCTTACTCAACTTCACACCTTGTAATACAAGCAAGAACCCTTTCTTTGCCTGATCCATTTTGAACTTCTTCAAAACTTTGTCAAGGTATGTGCTTTGTGAAAGTCCAATTAAGCATCTTGATCTATCTCTATAGATCTTGATGCCCAATATGTAAGCAGCTTCACCGAGGTCCTTCATTGAAAAACTCTTATTCAAGTATCCTTTTATGCTATCCAGAAATTCTATATCATTTCCAATCAATAATATGCCATCCACATATAATATTAGAAATGCTACACAGCTCCCACTTACTTTCTTGTAAATACAGGCTTCTCCAAAAGTCTGTATAAAACCATATGCTTTGATCACACTATCAAAGCGTTTATTCCAACTCCGAGAAGTTTGGAACAGTCCATAAATGGATCGCTGGAGCTTGCACACTTTGTTAGTACCTTTTGGATCGATAAAACCTTCAGGTTGCATCATATAGAACTCTTCTTCCAGAAATCCATTCAGGAATGCAGTCTTTACATCCATTTGCCAAATTTCATAATCATGAAATGCGGCAATAGCTAACATGATTCGGACGGACTTAAGCATCGCTACGGGTGAGAAGGTCTCATCGTAGTCAACTCCTTGAACTTGTTGAAAACCTTTCGCAACAAGTCGAGCTTTGTAGACAGTAACATTACCATCAGCGTCTGTCTTCTTCTTGAAGATCCATTTATTCTCGATGGCTTGCCGATCATCGGGCAAGTCAACCAAAGTCCACACTTTGTTCTCACACATGGATCCCATCTCAGATTTCATGGCCTCAAGCCATTTTGCGGAATCTGGGCTCATCATCGCTTCCTCATAGTTCGTAGGTTTGTCATGGTCTAGCAACATGACCTCCAGAACAGGATTACCGTACCACTCTGGTGCGGATCTTACTCTGGTTAACCTACGAGGTTTGGTAGTAACTTGATCTGAAGTTTCATGATCATCATCATTAGCTTCCCCACTAATTGGTGTAGGTGTCACAGGAACCGGTTTCTGTGATCAGCTACTTTCCAATGAGGGAGCAGGTACAGTTACCTCATCAAGTTCTACTTTCCTCCCACTCACTTCTTTCGAGAGAAACTCCTTCTCTAGAAAGGATCTATTCTTAGCAAAGAATGTCTTGCCTTCAGATCTGTGATAGAAGGTGTACCCAACAGTTTCCTT
The DNA here is from genome assembly GCF_018294505.1 of Triticum aestivum. Classification (NCBI taxonomy): domain Eukaryota; kingdom Viridiplantae; phylum Streptophyta; class Magnoliopsida; order Poales; family Poaceae; genus Triticum; species Triticum aestivum. The sequence goes on along the minus strand of NC_057806.1, from coordinate 422,286,954 downwards.
TGGGTATCTTATGAAGACACATTTCTCCCATTTGGGTTCGAGCTTATCAGGTTGAAGCTTTTTCACATAAGCATCGCAGCCCCAAACTTTAAGAAATGACAACTTTGGTTTCTTGCCAAACCACAGTTCATAAAGAGTCGTCTCAACGGATTTAGATGGTGCCCTATTTAACATGAATGCAGCCGTCACTAAAGCATAACCCCAAAATGATAGCGGTAAATCAGTAAGAGACATCATAGATTGCACCATATCTAGTAAAGTACGATTACGATGTTCGGACACACCATTACGCTGTGGTGTTCTGGGTGGCGTGAGTTGCGAAACTATCCGCATTGTTTCAAATATAGACCAAACTCGTAACTCAAATATTCTCCTCCACGATTAGATCATAGAAACTTTATTTTCTTGTTACGATGATTTTCCACTTCACTCTGAAATTCTTTGAACTTTTCAAATGTTTCAGACTTATGTTTCATTAAGTAGATATACCCATATCTGCTTAAATCATATGTGAAGGTGAGAAAATAATGATACCTGCCGTGAGCCTCAATATTCATTGGACCACATGCATCAGTATGTATGATTTCCAACAAATCCGTTGCTCGCCCCATTGTTCCGGAGAATGGCATTTTAGTCATCTTGCCCATGAGGCATGGTTCGCAAGTACCAAGTGATTCATAATCAAGTGATTCCAAAAGTCCATCAGTATGGAGTTTCTTCATGCGCGTTACATCAATATGACCCAAACGGCAGTGCCACAAATAAGTTGCACTATCATTATCAACTCTGCATCTTTTGGCTTCAATATTATGAATATGTGTGTCACTACTATCGAGATTTAACACAAATAGACCACTCTTCAAGGGTGCATGACCATAAAAGATATTACTCATATAAATAGAACAACCATTATTCTCAGATTTAAATGAATAACCGTCTCGCATCAAACAAGATCCAGATATAATGTTCATGCTCAACGCTGGCACCAAATAACAATTATTCAGGTCTAAAACTAATCCCGAAGGTAGATGTAGAGGTAGCGTGCCGACGGCGATCACATCGACTTTGGAACCATTTCCCACGCGCATCATCACCTCGTCCTTAGCCAGTCTTCGCTTAATCCGTAGTCCCTGTTTCGAGTTGCAAATATTAGCAACAGAACCAGTATCAAATACTCAGGTGCTACTGCGAGCTCCGGTAACATATACCTTTGTTCACCTTGCCATCCTTCTTATCTGCCAAATACTTGGGGAAGTTCCGCTTCCAGTGACTAGTCCCTTTGTAGTAGAAGCACTCAGTCTCAGGTTTAGGTCCAGATTTGGGTTTCTTCTCTTGAGCAGCAACTTGCTTGCTGTTCTTTTTAAAGTTCCCTTTCTTCTTCCCTTTACCTTTTTTCTTGAAACTGGTGGTTTTGTTAACCATCAGCACTTGATGCTCCTTTTTGATTTCTACCTCCGCAGCCTTTAGCATTGCGAAGAGCTCGGGAATTGTCTTATCCATCCCTTGCATATTATAGTTCATCACAAAGCTCTTGTAGCTTGGTGGCAATGATTGAAGAATTCTGTCAATAACACTATCATCCAGAAGATTAACTCCCAGTTGAATCAAGTGATTGCAGTACCCGGGCATTCTGAGTATATGCTCACTGACAGAACTATTCTCCTCCATCTTGCAGCTGTAGAACTTATTGGAGACTTCATATCTCTCAATCCGGGCATTTGCTTGAAATATTAACTTCAACTCCTGGAACATCTCATATGCTCCATGACGTTCAAAATGTCGTTGAACTCCCAGTTCTAAGCCGTAAATCATGGCACATTGAACTATCGAGTAGTCATCAACACGCGACTGCCAGGCATTCACAATGTCTGCAGTTGCCGACGCGGGTGAAACACCTAGAGGTGCTTCCAGGACGTAATTCTTCTGTGCAGCAATGAGGATAATCCTCAAGTTACGAACCCAGTCCGTGTAATTGCTACCATCATCTTTCAACTTTGCTTTCTCAAGGAACGCATTAAAATTCAACGGAATAACAACACGGGCCATCTATCTACAATAACATAGACAAGAAAAATACTATTAGGTACTAAGTTCATGATAAATTTAAGTTCAATTAATCATATTACTTAAGAACTCCCACTTAGATAGACATCCCTCTAATCATCTAAGTGATCACGTGATCCATATCAACTAAACCATAACTGATCATCACGTGAAATGGAGTAGTTTTCAATGGTGAACATCACTATGTTGATCATATCTACTATATGATTCACGCTCGACCTTTCGGTCTCCGTGTTCCGAGGCCATATCTGCATATTCTAGGCTCATCAAGTTTAACCCTAGTATTCTGCGTGTGTAAAACCGTCTTACACCCGTTGTAGATGAACGTTGAGCTTATCACACCCGATCATCACGTGGTGTCTCAGCACGACGAACTTTGGCAACGGTGCATACTCAGGGAGAACAGTTTTACCTTGAAATTTAGTGAGAGATCATCTTATAATGCTACCGTCAAACAAAGCAAAATAAGATGCATAAAGGATAACCATCACATGCAATCAATATAAGTGATATGATATGGGCATCATCATCTTGTGCCTTTGATCTCCATCTCCAAAGCACCGTCATGATCACCATCGTCACCGGCGCGACACCTTGATCTCCATCGTAGCATCATTGTCATCTCACCAACTATTGCTTCTACGACTATCGCTACCGCTTAGTGATAAAGTAAAGCAATTACAGGGCGATTGCATTGCATACAATAAAGCGACAACCATATGGCTCCTGCCAGTTGCCGATAACTCCGTTACAAAACATGATCATCTCATACAATAAATATAGCATCAAGTCTTGACCATATCACATCACAACATGTCCTGCAAAAACAAGTTAGACGTCCTCTACTTTGTTGTTGCAAGTTTTACATGGCTACTGCGGGCTGAGCAAGAACCGTTCGTACCTATGCATCAAAAGCACAACGATAGTTCGTCAAGTTAGTGATGTTTTAACCTTCACAAGGACCGAGCGTAGCCACACTTGGTTCAACTAAAGTTGGAGAAACTGACACCCGCCAGCCACCTATGTGCAAAGCACGTCAGTAGAACCAGTCTCGCGTAAGCGTACGCGTAATGTCGGTCCGGGCCGCTTCATCCAACAATACCACCGAACCAAAGTATGACATGTTGGTAAGCAGTATGACTTGTATCACCCACAACTCACTTGTGTTCTACTTGTGCATATAACATCTACGCAACAACCTGGCTCTGATACCACTGTTGGGGAACGTAGTAATTTCAAAAAAAATCCAACACACACACAGGATCATGGTGATGCACAGAACGAGAGAGAAGAGTGTGTCCATGTACCCTCATAGACCAAATGTGGAAGCGTTAGCACAACGCAGTTGATGTAGTCGTATGTCTTCACGATCCGACCGATCCAAGTACCGAATGCACGGCACCTCCGAGTTATGCACACGTTCAACTCGATGACGTCCCGCGAGCTCTGATCCAGCAAAGCTTCACAGGAGAGTTTCGTCAGCACGACGGCATGGTGACGGTGATGATGATGCTACCGACGTAGGGCTTCGCATAAGCACCACTATGATATGATCGACGTGGATTATGGTGGAGGGGGGCACCGCACACGGCTAAGAGATCAATGATCAATTGTTGTGTCTATGGGGTGCCCCCTGCCCCCGTATATAAAGGAGCAAGGGGAGGAGGTGACCAGCGAGGGAGAGGCACGCCAAGAGGGGGAGTCCTACTCCCAGTAGGAGTAGGACTCCTTGCTATCTCTTGAGCACTGCGTTGGATTTCCCCGAAGAGGAGAGGATGATGCAGCAAAGTAGCTAAGTATTCCCCTCAGTTTTCGATTACCAAGTTATCAATCCAGTAGGAGCCTACGCGCGAGTCCCTCATACCAACACAAAAACAATAGCTCAACGCAACCAACGCGCTTAGGGGTTGTCAATCCCTTCACGGTCACTTACGAAAGTGAGATCTGATAGAGATGATAAATAATATTTTTGGTATTTTTGGTATAGAGATGCAAAGTAAAAAGTAAAAGCAAAGTAAAAGCAAAGCAATAATAAAGTGATGGATATTGATATAATGAGAAAGAGACCCGAGGCCATAGGTTTCACTAGTGGCTTCTCTCAAGAGCATAAGTATTGTATGGTGGGTGAACAAATTATTGTTGAGCAATTGATAGAATTGAGCATAGTTATGAGAATATCTAGGTATGATCATGTATATAGGCATCACGTCCGAGACAAGTAGACCGACTCTTGCCTGCATCTACTACTATTACTCCACTCATCGACCGCTATCCAGCATGCATCTAGAGTATTAAGTTAAAAACAGAGTAACTGTGACGCCCGGGTAATTAAGCTACAGTGCTCCTCTGCTAATGATGCCACGTCACCTCAATTATAGTTGCTAATCTCGAGTTAGTTCGAAACCGATTCAAATTCAAATTCAAAATCAGGCAAACGATAAAAGTTTTCAAATATTAAAACTAAAATCTTCGGAGTGAACCAAATATTGCATAGATAATTATGATGGGAAAACCGCACATTTATAAAATGTTTAAATACTATGAGATAAATAAAACAGTAGCAAAGAGATTAATTAAATACCTTTTATAATTAATAAAATGTCAAACTAAGTTATTTGGGGTCTAGATTTATTTTTGTGACTATGGACTAAGTTGAAATACTAAGTGTATATTTTACTAAATTAAAATGCAACTAAAATAAAGAAAGAAAGAAATAATAAAAGAAAACAGAAAACAAACAAAAGAAAAAAAGGAAAAGAGAGAAAGGCCCCCCCCCACTGGGCTTCGGCCCAGCAGGCCGGCCCGTTCGGCCACCGGCCCAACCGGCCACACCCCTCACTCCCATAACCCCCACCCCTGACAAACCCTAACCCAACCACCCGCACTCCCCCCCCCACGGCGTTCCCACCCCCCTCCCGATCCAGATTGGATCGGGGACGAAACCCCCACTCCCCCCTCGCTCCTCACCCCCCTCTGCCCGATCTGGGCCGGGCACGACGCCCCGCCCCTGCCGATGCCGCCGGCGTTCCTCGCCGCCGCCTCATCCCACCTACACCTCGCCCTCGTCGCGCGAATACGCCACTGATCCCTTGCCGTCGCCGGATCGCCTCGACGCCGCCGCCCGAGGACCTCGCCGGAGGCCACGACGTCGGACCTCCCCGCCGGCCTGCCTCCACTCCGCCCGCGCATCGTCCCCGTCCTCCTCCCCAAAGCCACCTCGAGCCTCGCCGCCCCCCCTGGTCTCTACATCGCCGGTGAGGGCCTCGCCCTCCCCCGTCTTTCCCTCTGTCCCGTACAGTTTTGCCACGGTCCCCTCCACTGTCGCTCGCTGTCTCGCTGTTTGCCGGCGCCGCAGCGCGCCTCGCGCCGCCGACCCGCGGATGCGTCGCCCCCCCCCCTCAGTGGCCCCCCTGCCTCCTGCCGCTGACCACGGCTCGGCCGCGCCCGCGCCGGCCGGCTGCACCGGCCGCGCCGAGCAGACCCCGCTCCGGCCTCACCTTGCTACCAGGCGGGCTGCGGCTTCGCCCGCACCCGCATGCCCGCACGTCCCGACCACCGAGGCCCCCTGCCCGCCATCGCTCCGGCCACCGCTGACCTTGCGCCCGCTCGCCGCCGGTCGGTTTTGCCCGCCCCTGGGCGTGCGCCCGTTCGGGCTATGCCCGCAACCAGCGCCCAAAACTGCTAGGCCCCTGGCCCTATGACATGTGGGGCCCAGCCCCCACAGAACGTTTTTGTTAAAAAAAAGAGAGAAGAATTTTAAAAACATATATATATATATAATAAATAATAAATAATAAAAATAAATAAATAAATAACTTAATTAATTATGTTTAATTAACCTAGTTAACTAACTAACCTAATTAACTCTGTTTAATTAAACTTGTTAATTAAACAGTCAATGACATGCGGGACCCACACGTCAGTTTGACCCCGTCAACTCTGTTGACTGCTGATGTCAGCATGACATCATGCTGATGTCATTATTCCATTTTCGAATTAATTTAAATAACTAATTAAATTCCAAAAATTAATAAAATCTTTAGAAAATCATAACTTTTCATCCGTAACTCGGATTAAATTATTTTCAACATGAAAGTTGCTCAGAACAACGAGACGAATCCGTATACGCTCTCCGTTCGTCTGCCACGCATCCCTAGCATAGTAAACACGCAACTTTCCCCCTCCGGTTCATCTGTCCGAAAACGCGAAACACCGGGGATACTTTCCCGGATGTTTTCCCCCTTTGCCGATATCACCTACTACCATGATTGGGCACACCTAGCATCGTTACTTGTCCTGTCATGCATCGATATGCATCTGTTTGCATGGTATTCATTGTTTCTTCCCCCTCTTCTCTCCGGTAGACTACGAGACCGACGCTGCTGCTGCCCAGTTCGACTACGGAGTTGACGACCCCTCTCTCTTGCCAGAGCAACCAGGCAAGCCCCCCCCCCCCTTGATCACCAGATATCGCCTATTCTCCTCTATACTGCTTGCATTAGAGTAGTGTAGCATGTTACTGCTTTCCGTTAATCCTATTCTGATGCATACCCTGACATTGTTGCTACATCTGTTGATACCTTACCTGCAATCCTAAATACTTAGTATAGGATGCTAGTTTATCATCTTTGGCCCTACATTCTTGTTAGTCTGCCTTGCTATACTATTGGGTCGTGATCACTCGGGAGGTGATCACGGGTATATACTATACGTACATACATACTATACAGATGGTGACTAAAGTCGGGTCAGCTCGATGAGTACCCGCAAGTGATTCTGATGAGGGGGCTGAAAGGACAGGTGGCTCCATCCCGGTAGAGGTGGTCCTGGGTTCCCGACGGCCCCCGACTGTTACTTTGTGGCGGAGCGACAGGGCAGGTTGAGACCACCTAGGAGAGAGGTGGGTCTGGCCCTGTTCGGCGTTCGCGGATATTTAACATGCTTAACGAGATCTTGGTATTTGATCTGAGTTGGCTACGAGCCTATATGCACTAACCATCTACGTCGGAGTAGTTATGGGTATCCCGGCGTTGTGGTATCAGCCGAAGCACTTCAGACGTCAGCGACGGAGCGGCGCGCGCCGGATTGGACTGGAACCGCTCTTGATTAGGGGCTAGTTCTGCTTCCGGCCGCCCTCGCAACGTGCAGGTGTGCTATGGGCGATGGGCCCAGACCCCTGTGCGCTTAGGTTTAGACCGGCGTGCTGGCCTCTCTGTTTTGCCTAGGTGGGGCTGCGACGTGTTGATCTTCCGAGGCCGGGCATGACCCAGGAAAGTGTGTCCGGCCAAATGGGATCAAGCGTGTTGGGTAAGTTGGTGCACCCCTGCAGGGAAGTTAATCTATTCGAATAGCCGTGATCTTCGGTAACAGGACGACTTGGAGTTGTACCTTGACCTTATGACAACTAGAATCGGATACTTAATAAAACACACCCTTCCAAGTTCCACAGACAACCCGGTGATCGCTTTTCCACAGGGCGACGAGGGGAGGATCGCCGGGTAGGATTATGCTATGCGATGCTACTTGGAGATGCTACTTGGAGATGCTACTTGGAGGACTTCAATCTACTCTCTTCTACATGCTGCAAGACGGAGGCTGCCAGAAGCGTAGTCTTCGACAGGATTAGCTATCCCCCTTTTATTCTGGCATTCTGCAGTTCAGTCCACCGATATGGCCCTTTACACATATACCCATGCATATGTAGTGTAGTTCCTTGCTTGCGAGTACTTTGGATGAGTACTCACGGTTGCTTTCTCCCCCTTTTTTCCCCTTTCCTTTCTTTCTGGTTGTCGCAACCAGATGCTGGAGTCCAGGAGCCAGACGCCACCGTCGACGACGACCCTACTACACTGGAGGTGCCTACTACTACGTGCAGGCCGCTGACGACGACCAGGAGTAGTTAGGAGGATCCCAGGCAGGAGGCCTGCGCCTCTTTCGATCTGTATCCCAGTTTGTGCTAGCCTTCTTAAGGCAAACTTGTTTAACTTATGTCTGTACTCAGATATTGTTGCTTCCGCTGACTCGTCTATGATCGAGCACTTGTATTCGAGCCCTCGAGGCCCCTGGCTTGTATTATGATGCTTGTATGACTTATTTATGTTTTAGAGTTGTGTTGTGATATCTTCCCGTGAGTCCCTGATCTTGATCGTACACATTTGCATGCATGATTAGTGTACGATTGGATCGGGGGCGTCACAAGTTGGTATCAGAGCCAACTGCCTGTAGGAATCCCCCTTCCACACTCCTTGGCCGAAGTCGAGTCTAGACATTGCAAAAACTTTTACTAACATGGCTGTGTGTCCTACGGGCACACGTCGCCATTGGGTGGTAGTAGGATCTTTTACTCCTCGACCTTTACTCTGGGACTCTGATCTCTCCTCTATTCGGGTTAAATGAAGTTTACTAAATCTAACATTAGGATCTCGTTATCACTTTCACCCGGAGAGCCCCTTATTACTAATGATCGTCTGCTGCACCAGAAGACCCTGAAGATACTCTCCGCTGTTAACCCGAGAACTTGTGTTCATCACGTTTGCAATTCACCTTCCACCGCAAACCCTTATGGATAACTACTTGCATTTGTTATTCTTACCTTCATCCCCAGTGGTCTTGTTATTACAAGATACCCTGAAAAACTCGTCGTTGTGTCGATAATCCCTTGAGCTTACTGCCTTGCTGTTCTTTGTCACCTGAATACCCCTACGGTTAATTGTTGCACTTATCGAGTATCCGCTCATCCCCAGTTGTTCATGAGTTTCACAAAAGTCTTCAAAATACTATTCGATCTTCCGAAAATCCTCTGGAGCCTTTGGCTCTTGAAATTCTTGCTTCACTCGCATTATGGCTAATCCCATAAGTCTCGTAGTCTTATTGACATTCCTTGTCATTATCATTTTGGGTCTATTGACTCAATATGTTTGCGAATACGCGCAATCATCACTGATCCTTATAAATTACCTTTCCGGCTGAGCTGCCATTCTTTTAACTGGAATTGGTTCTCGACCAGCCCAATTGTCGTTGATTGTATCCCTAATTCTATTCAGCTTATCCATTCTTGATCAGAGCATTTGCTCCTGATCCCTTGATTTGAAAATCATAATTACTTTGCTAATTAAGCGTTGAACTATTCAGCTGTTCTATAAACCGATGCATTTGCAATCTTTCTTCCTCTGATTGGGTATCGATACTCACCTCAGCTCCACTGTGGATCGCCATATCCACTGTTGGATTATTATATCCGACAGTGTCCTTAATAATTAATCACCTTGTGAGTCCTTCTCCATTACATAATGCCTTTGTTAAATTGTGTCCTTTCCTTTTGTCAACCATGCTCTACTTTTGAGCTGGTGATATTTACTCTTGAAGCTTATGGTATATGTTCGTAAGAAGCCCCGATGGGATTGAACCAACGCCTTCCCTCATCGGTGTGAACCCGAAAGATTTCACGAGTCATACTTATCTGGTATTGCACCAGGTAAAACTTTCAACAACTAATGCCATTATCGAAACGAGAAGCGAATGTAAGGTTATGCTTTGGAGAAGTGGGAGTCGACCTTGAACTTTGTGTTCATGCCCATGGACCCGAGGTGGAACTTATCATGGAAGCTTCTCGTAGTAATAATAATCCCCTTGTTATAACTTCTTCTCTTATCTATGCTTGGTTTTTTTGCGACCGTGGTTTCGACCATATTGTTCTTCTTTCCCATTTCTTGGACAAGTTTAAGTGCTTGCCTTCTGCAAATGATTTCACTTGTCCAACCTCTATCCCGCTCTACCCTTGAGTATACCCTCTGGTACCGCGAGAATGTCAGGGAACTACATAACTTCTTATGGGTTCTTCATCAACTGTTATTTCTCACCGATTCCAATTTTCCTGGATTCTGGGTTGTCGTCAACCGAGAACACCGATAAGTGAATCGATTCCGCACTCCGATTCAATAAATCTAAGTAATTCTGGTTGCTTACGAGTTTAATAATCCTTCAAGTCATTCCTAGCCTTATCGGCTATATCATTATCGTGCAAACTTCTAACTGTGCTACCTGGTCCTTCTTCCCGGAGCACAAAATTTTCGACGATGAGCTAAGCTTACGTCGATCTTCCTCGTCATATCAGTTCGCCTTGAACAACAAGCTTGATTTCAAGTTTGTGTCCTACCCATGGTTCCAATAACCTTCCGCTACCTCATTCCTTTGACTTGATGTCGTCGCTGGTTGATTACATCTTCGTGAAATCTCTCGACAAATGTGTCGTGATCATCATCGACCTTATGAACTCTTCCAGGATATCAATTGAGTTCATGATGAGAAATACCATCCTTGCCCTTGATGATCTGTGTTATCATCGACCACTTTATTGCCTTCCCACCAACACAAGCTTGTTCGTGTTTGGTGTTATACCTTGAGTTCCTTGTTATCCAGTAATTGTTCTTCTTTACCTTGGAACATTAACATCTCTTATGTCCTCAATGTTGTGAGAATTTCACCACCTCTGGAGAATTCTTGATACAAGTGATACTTATCACCATCACCATTCTTTTCCTGGTCACCGTGTTATTTCTAACCACCGACAAATGGACTGTGATGTGTAATCCCAAAACTTCTAGCAACCCTATTGCTTTGAAGTTAATGGTCGGTCGTTCATTCTTAGACTGTTGATATTGAATCACCATTCTGACATTGGTCGTGCAACCCAACCCATATTTCGGGTGCACCTTTCGACCAATGTTTAATTGTGTATGTTTTCCTCGAGCATACTTCCTTATATCATTTGATCTGACAAATGTTATCTCCTTGTTCACTTAATTGTGGAAATCCATCTTTTGGAAATCTCGAAGAATTGTCGTTGAGTTCATCATCCACCTCCTTGTCCTCTCCTTAGGATAATGATGAACTCTTGTTAACGGAAATCACTTCATAGTTCATTTCCCGAGAATCTTACAGTGTTATCCCGTCAATTTGTTTTGCACCTTTTCTTCTCGGGCATCCTGAGTCTGAGGTATCCTGACACCAATCAGATCTGAATCTCGGTCAGATATGATGGTGGGAACATATTTCCAAGAGTTATAATGTTGGTCTTTCTATGACCCGATAAGGTGATGTCATGCCTAGCACACCTGACCGGAGGACCTATTGTTATAATTTTCCTTTTAGCAATGCTATCCATTCTTCCATGAGGAAATTGTAAGACTTATTCTACAAGCTGTTCCTGATGGATCCTTCGAGTATCCAAAGTCTGATCTTCACCTGATGACCATGTCAATGCTATCTCAAAAGCTTGTTTGTGATACTCCGATTTCCAACAAGAACATTTGGAGCCCAAGGCTAAAAGTTTCCTGCTCAATTATGCAAACACCGTTGTATGGGTAGTCTCCCCTACCTAAAGAGTTTTCTACATTATATCCTGTCATGGATATCATGCTCTGCTTGTCCTTGGGAAGGATATACCCCTGAAATATGTGATTAAACACATTTTCCTTGTCTTTGTTTTGTGTAATTTGATAACCATATTTCCTTTCCGTTGTTTGGTTTAACCTTTCTTGTGATCTATATAATCTAAGCAGTAATAATTCACTGCGTAGGTAAACACCTCGGTGTACAACTCTGACAGTGAGACCCTGTTTCTATTGTTGATGACATTTCGGTAACCGCCGATGGATGAGAACTTTGCCTCTTGGCCCGCCTCGTTCAACGAGCAGGAAAATAGTTCTCTTCGTCCCTCGCTCTTGGTATCGACGTTGTCGCCGACATAATCGACAGGCTACCCCCCTGACATGCCTTGCTTGCATGATCACGCAAGACGTCTCCGCCCTTCCTACTTCTAACCCACATGGTGGGCCCATAACCCACAGTTCCACAGGATCGAAACCTGACTCTCCTATACACCCTGTTGTCGAAGTTATTCCTCGCGCTTGGCTTCGTATTTAATTCACGGGCCACCTTCCTAATGCTCTATTCTGGTATCAGACGCAATACTTACTCTCGCTGCTCTGAAACCCTTTCTCACTCTGGTTCAGACTTCGAGCAACTATCTATCCACTTGGAACCTCTTATTGTACCTTCGTACCTTACTCTTGATGTATTCGATATGTTCAACTCGAGAGATAATCTTATGCTCATTCATGGGTTAACCCCCAGATTGTTTCCCTCATAAGCATTTTGTCGTAGCCGAGCTGCCCCTTACCTATTCGTAAGTACGTTGGAGTTCCCGAGAAAAGAACGACATCACCATGATGACCTGAAGCAGAAAAGTGAAGACAACAATGTAATGGATCGACCTCCTCGAGAAGAGTAGCCAAGACCAACAAGACCCGTTAGAATTTCGCAACCTAATCCCTTCCCCGCACTTCCCCTCTTAAATCTCGGGACGAGATTTCTTGTAGTGGAGGAGAATTGTGACGCCCGGGTAATTAAGCTAGGGGCTCCTCTGCTAATGATGCCACGTCACATCAATTATAGTTGCTAATCTCGAGTTAGTTCGAAACCGATTCAAATTCAAATTCAAAGTCAGGCAAACGATAAAAGTTTTCAAATATTAAAACTAAAATGTTCGGAGTGAACCAAATATTGCATAGATAATTATGATGGGAAAACCGCACATTTATAAAATGTTTAAATACTATGAGATAAATAAAACAGTAGCAAAGAGATTAATTAAATACCTTTTATAATTAATAAAATGTCAAACTAAGTTATTTGGGGTCTAGATTTTTTTTTGTGACTATGGACTAAGTTGAAATACTAAGTGTATATTTTACTAAATTAAAATGCAACTAAAATAAAGAAAGAAAGAAATAATAAAAGAAAACAGAAAACAAACAAAAGAAAAAAGGAAAAGAGAGAAAGGCCCCCCACTGGGCTTCGGCCCAGCAGGCCGGCCCGTTCGGCCACCGGCCCAACCGGCCACACCCCTCACTCCCATAACCCCCACCCCTGACAAACCCTAACCCAACCACCCGCACTCCCCCCCCCACGGCGTTCCCACCCCCTCCCGATCCAGATTGGATCGGGGACGAAACCCCCACTCCCCCCTCGCTCCTCACCCCCCTCTGCCCGATCTGGGCCGGGCACGACGCCCCGCCCCTGCCGATGCCGCCGGCGTTCCTCGCCGCCGCCTCATCCCACCTACACCTCGCCCTCGTCGCGCGGATACGCCACTGATCCCTTGCCGTCGCCGGATCGCCTCGACGCCGCCGCCCGAGGACCTCGCCGGAGGCCACGACGTCGGACCTCCCCGCCGGCCTGCCTCCACTCCGCCCGCGCATCGTCCCCGTCCTCCTCCCCAAAGCCACCTCGAGCCTCGCCGCCCCCCCTGGTCTCTACATCGCCGGTGAGGGCCTCGCCCTCCCCCGTCTCTCCCTCTGTCCCGTACAGTTTTGCCACGGTCCCCTCCACTGTCGCTCGCTGTCTCGCTGTTTGCCGGCGCCGCAGCGCGCCTCGCGCCGCCGACCCGCCGATGCGTCGCCGCCCCCCCCCCCTCAGTGGCCCCCCTGCCTCCTGCCGCTGACCACGGCTCGGCCGCGCCCGCCCGGCCGGCTGCACCGGCCGCGCCGAGCAGACCCCGCTCCGGCCTCACCTTGCTACCAGGCGGGCTGCGGCTTCGCCCGCACCCGCATGCCCGCACGTCCCGACCACCGAGGCCCCCTGCCCGCCATCGCTCCGGCCACCGCTGCCCTTGCGCCCGCTCGCCGCCGGTCGGTTTTGCCCGCCCCTGGGCGTGCGCCCGTTCGGGCTATGCCCGCAACCAGCGCCCAAAACCGCTAGGCCCCTGGCCCTATGACATGTGGGGCCCAGCCCCCACAGAACGTTTTTGTTAAAAAAAAGAGAGAATAATTTTAAAAACATATATATATATATATAATAAATAATAAATAATAAAAATAAATAAATAAATAACTTAATTAATTATGTTTAATTAACCTAGTTAACTAACTAACCTAATTAACTCTGTTTAATTAAACTTGTTAATTAAACAGTCAATGACATGCGGGACCCACACGTCAGTTTGACCCCGTCAACTCTGTTGACTGCTGACGTCAGCATGACATCATGCTGATGTCATTATTCCATTTTCGAATTAATTTAAATAACTAATTAAATTCCAAAAATTAATAAAATCTTTAGAAAATCATAACTTTTAATCCGTAACTCGGATTAAATTATTTTCAACATGAAAGTTGCTCAGAACAACGAGACGAATCCGTATACGCTCTCCGTTCGTCTGCCACGCATCCCTAGCATAGTAAACACGCAACTTTCCCCCTCCGGTTCATCTGTCCGAAAACGTGAAACACCGGGGATACTTTCCCGGATGTTTTCCCCCTTTGCCGATATCACCTACTACCACGATTGGGCACACCTAGCATCGTTACTTGTCATGTCATGCATCAATATGCATCTGTTTGCATGGTATTCATTGTTTCTTCCCCCTCTTCTCTCCGGCAGACTACGAGACCGACGCTGCTGCTGCCCAGTTCGACTACGGAGTTGACGACCCCTCTCTCTTGCCAGAGCAACCAGGCAAGCCCCCCCCCTTGATCACCAGATATCGCCTATTCTCCTCTATACTGCTTGCATTAGAGTAGTGTAGCATGTTACTGCTTTCCGTTAATCCTATTCTGATGCATAGCCTGACATTGTTGCTACATCTGTTGATACCTTACCTGCAATCCTAAATACTTAGTATAGGATGCTAGTTTATCATCTTTGGCCCTACATTCTTGTTAGTCTGCCTTGCTATACTATTGGGCCGTGATCACTCGGGAGGTGATCACGGGTATATACTATACGTACATACATACTATACAGATGGTGACTAAAGTCGGGTCAGCTCGATGAGTACCCGCAAGTGATTCTGATGAGGGGGCTGAAAGGACAGGTGGCTCCATCCCGGTAGAGGTGGTCCTGGGTTCCCAACGGCCCCCGACTGTTACTTTGTGGCGGAGCGACAGGGCAGGTTGAGACCACCTAGGAGAGAGGTGGGTCTGGCCCTGTTCGGCATTCGCGGATATTTAACATGCTTAACGAGATCTTGGTATTTGATCTGAGTTGGCTACGAGCCTATATGCACTAACCATCTACGTGGGAGTAGTTATGGGTATCCCGGCGTCGTGGTATCAGCCGAAGCACTTCAGACGTCAGCGACGGAGCGGCGCGCGCCGGATTGGACATGGAAGCCTGCCTTATTAGGGGCTAGTTCTGCTTCCGGCCGCCCTCGCAACGTGCAGGTGTGCTATGGGCGATGGGCCCAGACCCCTGTGCGCTTAGGTTTAGACCGGCGTGCTGGCCTCTCTGTTTTGCCTAGGTGGGGCTGCGACGTGTTGATCTTCCGAGGCCGGGCATGATCCAGGAAAGTGTGTCCGGCCAAATGGGATCAAGCGTGTTGGGTAAGTTGGTGCACCCCTGCAGGGAAGTTAATCTATTCGAATAGCCGTGATCTTCGGTAACAGGACGACTTGGAGTTGTACCTTGACCTTATGACAACTAGAACCGGATACTTAATAAAACACACCCTTCCAAGTTCCACAGACAACCCGGTGATCGCTTTTCCACAGGGCGACGAGGGGAGGATCGCCGGGTAGGATTATGCTATGCGATGCTACTTGGAGATGCTACTTGGAGATGCTACTTGGAGGACTTCAATCTACTCTCTTCTACATGCTGCAAGACGGAGGCTGCCAGAAGCGTAGTCTTCGACAGGATTAGCTATCCCCCTTTTATTCTGGCATTCTGCAGTTCAGTCCACCGATATGGCCCTTTACACATATACCCATGCATATGTAGTGTAGTTCCTTGCTTGCGAGTACTTTGGATGAGTACTCACGGTTGCTTTCTCCCCCTTCTTTCCCCTTTCCTTTCTTTCTGGTTGTCGCAACCAGATGCTGGAGTCCAGGAGCCAGACGCCACCGTCGACGACGACCCTACTACACCGGAGGTGCCTACTACTACGTGCAGGCCGCTGACGACGACCAGGAGTAGTTAGGAGGATCCCAGGCAGGAGGCCTGCGCCTCTTTCGATCTGTATCCCAGTTTGTGCTAGCCTTCTTAAGGCAAACTTGTTTAACTTATGTCTGTACTCAGATATTGTTGCTTCCGCTGACTCGTCTATGATCGAGCACTTGTATTCGAGCCCTCGAGGCCCCTGGCTTGTATTATGATGCTTGTATGACTTATTTATGTTTTAGAGTTGTGTTGTGATATCTTCCCGTGAGTCCCTGATCTTGATCGTACACATTTGCGTGCATGATTAGTGTATGATTGGATCGGGGGCGTCACAGTAACGCCTTAAGCAAGATGACATGATGTAGAGGGATAATTTCATGCAATATGATAAAAACCCCATCTTGTTATCCTCGATGGCAACAATACAATATGTGCCTTGCTGCCCCTTCTGTCACTGAGAAAGGACACCGCAACATCGAACCCAAAGCTAGGCACTTCTCCCATGGCAAGAACAACCAATCTAGTAGGCCAAACCAAACTGATAATTCAAAGAGACTTGCAAAGATAACCAATCATACATAAAAGAATTCAGAGAAGATTCAAATATTATTCATAGATAGACTTGATCATAAACCCACATCGGTCTCAACAAACACACCACAAAAAGAAGATTACATCAAATAGATCTCCACAAGAGAGGGGGAGAACATTGTATTGAGATCCAAAAAGAGAGAAGAAGCCATCTAGCTACTAACTATGGACCCGTAGGTCTGAAGTAAACTACTCACACTTCATCGGAGGGGCTTGGATGATGATGTAGAAGCCCTCCGTGATCGATACCCCCTCCGGCGGAGCTCCGGAATAGGCCCCAAGATGGGATCTCGTGGATACAGAAAGTTGCGGCAGTGGAATTGGGTTTTTGGCTCCGTCCCCGATCGTTTGGGGGTACATAGGTATATATAGGAGGAAGAAGTACGTCGGTGGAGCTTCGAGGGGCCCACGAGGCAGGGGCGCGCCCTAGGGGGGGCCCGCCCTCCACCCTCGTGACCGCCTCGTGGCTTTCTTGATGGAGGGTCCAAGTCTCCTGGATCTTATCTGATGAGAAAATCACGTTTCCGAAGGTTTCATTCCGTTTGGACTCCGTTGATATTCTGTTTCTCCGAAACACTGAAATAGGCAAAAAAACAACAATTCTAGGCTGGGCCTCCGTTAATAGGTTAGTCCCAAAAATAATATAAAAGTGGAAAATAAAGCCCAATATAGTCCAAAACAGTAGATAATATAGCATGGAGCAATCAAAAATTATAGATACGTTGGAGACGTATCAAGCATCCCCAAGCTTAATTCCTGCTCGTCCTCGAGTAGGTAAATGATAAAAAGAGAATTTTTGATGCGGAGTGCTACTTGGCATAATTTTAATGTAATTCTTCTTAATTGTGGTATGAATATTCAGATCTGAAAGATTCAAGACAAAAGTTCATATTGACATAAAAATGATAATACTTCAAGCATACTAACTAAGCAATTATGTCTTCTCAAAATAACATGGCCAAAGAAAGTTCATCCCTACAAAATCATATAGTTTAGTCATGTTCATTTTCGTCACACAAGAATGCTCTCATCATGCACAACCCCGATGACAAGCCAAGCAATTGTTTCTACTTTAGTAATCTCAAACCTATAAACTTTCACGCAATATATGAGCGCGAGCCATGGACATAGCACTATGGGTGGAATAGAATATAATGAGGGGGTTATGTGGAGAAGACAAAAAAAGAGAAAGTCTCAGATCAACGAGACTAACCAATGGGCTATGGAGATGCCCACCGATTGATGTTAATGCAAGGAGTAGGGATTGCCATGCAACAAATGCACTAGAGCTATAAATGTATGAAAGCTCAACAAAAGAAACTAGTGGGTGTGCATCCAACTTGCTTGCTCACGAAGACATAGGGCACTTGAGGAGGCCCATTGTTGGAATATACAAGCCAAGTTCTATAATGAAAAATTCCCACTAGTATATGAAAGTGATAACATGAGAGACTCTCTACTATGAAGATCATGGTGCTACTTTGAAACACAAGTGTGGTAAAAGGATAGTAACATTGTCCCTTCTCTCTTTTTCTCTCATTTTTTTGGGCCTTTCCTTTTTTTATGGCCTTTCTCTTTTTTTGGGCCTTCTCTTTTTTATGGCCTTTCTCCCTTTTATTTATTTATTCCTCACTTGGGACAATGCTCTAATAATGATGATCATCACACTTCTATTTATTTACAACTCAATGTTTACAACTCGATACTAGAACAAAAATGACTCTATATGAATGCCTCCGGTGATGTACCGGGATATGCAATGAACCAAGAGTGACATGTATGAAAGAATTATGAACGGTGGCTTTGCCACAAATACTATGTCAACTACATGATCATGCTAAGCAATATGACAATGATGAATGTGTCATGATGACGGAATGATGGAAAGTTGCATGGCAATATATCTCGGAATGGCTATGGAAATGCCATAATAGGTAGGTATGGTGGCTATTTTGAGGAATATATAAGGAGGTTTATGTGTGAAAGAGCGTATCATATCACGGGGTTTGGATGCACCAGCAAAGTTTGCGCCAACTCTCAATGTGAGAAAGGGCAATGCACGGTACCGAAGAGGCTAGCAAGGATGGAAGGGTGAGAGTGCGTATAATCCATGGACTCAACATTAGTCATAAAGCACTCACATACTTATTGCAAAAATCTACAAGTCATCAAAAACCTTGGCACTACGCGCATGTTCCTAGGGGGATAGATTGGTCGGAAAAGACCATCGCTCGTCCCCGACCGCCACTCATAAGGAAGACAATCAAATAACACCTCATGTTTCAAATTTGTTGCATAACGTTTGCCATATGTGCATGCTACGGGACTTGAAAACTTCAACACAAGTATTTCTCAATTTCACAACTACTCAACTAGCATGACTTTGATATTATTACCTCCATATCTCAAAACAATCATCAAGCATCAAACTTTCTCTTAGTATTCAACGCACTCATAAGAAAGTTTTATTATTAATCTTGCATACCAAGCATATTAGGATTTTAAGAAAATTACCATGCTATTAAGACTCTCAAAATAATCTAAGTGAAGCATGAGAGATCAATAGTTTCTATAAAACAAATGCACCGGCGTGCTCTAAAAGATATAAGTGAAGCACTAGAGCAAAACTATAAAGCTCAAAAGATATAAGTGAAGCACATAGAGTATTCTATCAAATTCCAAATCATGTATGGCTCTATCAAAAGGTGTGTACAGCAAGGATGATTGTGGTAGACTAACAAGCAAAGACTCAAATCATAAAAGACGCTCCAAGCAAAACACATATCATGTGGTGAATAAAAATATAGCTCCAAGTAAAGTTACCGATAGAAGTAGACGAAAGAGGGGATGCCTTCCGGGGCATCCCCAAGCTTTGGCTTTTAGGTGTCCTTAGATTATCTTGGGGGTGCCATGGGCATACCCAATCTTAGGCTCTTGCCACTCCTTGTTCCATAATCCATCAAATCTTTACCCAAAACTTGAAAACTTCACAACACAAAACTTAAAGTAGAAAATCTCGTGAGCTCCGTTAGCGAAAGAAAACAAAAGACCACTTCAAGGTACTGTAATGAACTCATTATTTATTTATATTGGTGTTAAACATACTGTATTCCAACTTCTCTATGGATTATAAACTATTTTACTAGCCATAGATTCATCAAAATAAATAAACAACACATGAAAAACAGAATCTGTCAAAAACAGAACAGTCTGTAGTAATCTGTAGCTAGCACAAGATATGGAACCCCAAAAATTATAAAATAAATTGCTGGACGTGAGGAATTTATCTATTAATCATATTCAAAAATAATTAACTAAATATCACTTTCCAAATAAAAATGACAGCAGTTCTCGTGAGCACTAAAGTTTATGTTTTTTACTGCAAGTTCAACAAGACTTTCCCCAAGTCTTCCCAACGGTTCTACTTGGCACAAACACTAATTAAACACAACCAAAAAAGAGGCTAAATAATTTATTTATTACTAAACAGGAGCAAAAATCAAGGAATAAAAATAAAATTGGGTTGCCTCCCAACAAGCGCTATCATTTAACGCCCCTAGCTAGGCATAACAAGCAAGAATAGATCTAGGTATTGCCATAATAGTAAGATAGATTATTAAAACTCATTTCATATTCTCTACATTCGGCAGCAAGTTTTCTTTGAGGCAAGCAAAAGTAATCAAAAGGGCTAAATTTAACGGGACAAAAGTCCTCAAGATCAACCTTGGGAGGTATAGGTTCCTCCTTTGGTCCTTCATAATGCACAACCAATTCATCATTATAAGCATTCTTTTGACAGAACTTTGTGAGCCTATATTCAAGAGAATATCCTAGTTCATTGTTTCGAATAGCCAAATAATCATTAAGTTTAGAAATTCTATCAACTAAAACATTGGTAGGAACCCTTTTTCTAATATTTTCATTGAAAGCAACATAGTCTAGAGATTGAAAACGCACTATTTCTTCTTGATCAAAGAGGATAGCCTCTATGGGAGGACGGCAAGCATCCACCCTATAATGCGCAAAGATTTCTTTGGCTTCTTTTATTATGAATCTAAACTCATGAGCCAAAAAGATAATAGCGACACACTTAACAGAAGAATGCTCAATATTAGAAAAATCCAGAAAAATCCTTTGTATGGAAGGATGCATGTGCATGAATTGTCTTTCAAGTTCAACTACAAGCATGGCAATAGCGTCCACAAGACTACTAGTTCTGTGAAGGATAGAACTACCCATAGAAGGTAAAGCACCGGCACAAGTAAAGAAATCTTGAATAACTCCTTTTCCAATAATATTACCACTACCAACACAGAATTTTTTTGTATGAAAGATGGTAGGTTCTTTAGCAGGAGCATCGGAATTTTTCATGATATTATTATTGTCCATATCGACAATAATTTCCCCAATTTCAGACATAGAGGCAGAAGGTAAAGGACTTGACATAACGACAAGCTAGCAAACTAACACATGAGCAAACAAAAGGAAAACAAGCAAAAAGAGGCAAATAGAGAAAGAGAGGGAGGAAGGAGAGAGAGAGGGAGAATAAAACGGCAAGGGTGAAGTGGGGGAGAGGAAAACGAGAGGCAAATGGCAAATAATGTAATGCGGGAGATAGGGATTGTGATGGGTACTTGGTATGTTGACTTTTGCGTAGACCTCCCCGGCAACGGTGCCAAAAATTCTTCTTGCTACCTCTTGAGCACTGTGTTGGATTTCTCCGAAGAGGAGAGGATGATGCAGCAAAGTAGCTAAGTATTTCCCTCAGTTTTTGAGAACCAAGGTATCAATCCAGTAGGAGGCTACGCGCGAGTCCCTCATACCAACACAAAAACAATAGCTCAACGCAACCAACGCACTTAGGGGTTGTCAATCCCTTCACGGTCACTTACGAAAGTGAGATATGATAGAGATGATAAATAATATTTTTGGTATTTTTGGTATAGAGATGCAAAGTAAAAAAAAGTAAAATCAAAGTAAAAGCAAAGCAATAATAAAGTGATGGAGATTGATATGATGAGAAAGAGACCCGGGGGCCATAGGTTTCACTAGTGGCTTCTCTCAAGAGAATAAGTATTCTACGGTGGGTGAACAAATTACTGTTGAGCAATTGACAGAATTGAGCATAGTTATGAGAATATCTAGGTATGATCATGTATATAGGCATCACGTCCGAGACAAGTAGACCGACTCCTGCCTGCATTTACTACTACTACTCCACTCATCGACCGCTATCCAGCATGCATCTAGAGTATTAAGTTAAAAACAGAGTAACGCCTTAAGCAAGATGACATGATGTAGAGGGATAATTTCATGCAATATAATAAAAAAACATCTTGTTATCCTCGATGGAAACAATACAATATGTGCCTTGCTGCCCCTTCTGTCATTGGGAAAGGACACCGCAAGATCGAACCCAAAGCTAGGCACTTCTCCCATGGCAAGAACAACCAATCTAGTAGGCCAAACCAAACTGATAATTCGAAGAGACTTGCAAAGATAACCAATCATACATAAAAGAATTCAGAGAAGATTCAAATATTATTCATAGATAGACTTGATCATAAACCCATAATTCATCGGTCTCAACAAACACACCGCAAAAAGAAGATTACATCAAATAGATCTCCACAAGAGAGGGGGAGAACATTGTATTGAGATCCAAAAAGAGAGAAGAAGCCATCTAGCTACTAACTATGGACCCGTAGGTCTGAAGTAAACTACTCACACTTCATCGGAGGGGCTTGGATGATGATGTAGAAGCCCTCCGTGATCGATGCCCCATCCGGCGGAGCTCCGGAACAGGCCCCAAGATGGGATCTCGTGGATACAGAAAGTTGCGGCGGTGGAATTAGGTTTTTGGCTCCATCCCCGATCGTTCGGGGGTACGTAGGTATATATAGGAGGAAGAAGTACGTCGGTGGAGCTTCGAGGGGCCCACGAGGTAGGGGGGCACGCCCTAGGGGGGGCGGGCCCTCCACCCTCGTGACCGCCTCGTGGCTTTCTTGACGGAGGGTCCAAGTCTTCTGGATCTTATCTGATGAGAAAATCACGTTTCCGAAGGTTTCATTCCGTTTGGACTCCGTTTGATATTTTGTTTCTCCGAAACACTAAATAGGCAAAAAAACAGCAATTCTGGGCTGGGCCTCCGGTTAATAGGTTAGTCCCAAAAATAATATAAAAGTGGAAAATAAAGCCCAATATAGTCCAAAACAGTAGATAATATAGCATGGAGCAATCCAAAATTATATATACGTCGGAGACGTATCACTCCTCCCTTTCCTGGTAGGAGTAGGAGAGGGGGAAGGAAAGAGGGGGCCGGCCCCCCTTGCCCTAAACCAATTCGGTTTGGGTCTTGGGGGGCGCGCCTCACACTTCCCTTGCTGCCCTCTATTTCCACTAAGGCCCATGTAGGCCCATTAAGCCCCCCGGGGGGTTCCGGTAACCCCCGGTACTCCGGTATATGTCCGAAACCTTCCGGAACCTTTCCGGTGTCCGAACATAGTCATCCAATATATCGATCTTTACGTCTCGACCATTTCGAGACTCCTCGTCATGTTCGTGATCATATCCGGGACTCCTAACTACCTTCGGTACATCAAAACACAAAAACTCATAATACCGATCGTCACTGAACTTTAAGCGTGCGGACCCTACGGGTTCGAGAACTATGCAGACATGACCGAGACACGTCTCCGGTCAATAACCAATAGCGGAACCTGGATGCTCATATTGGCTCCCACATATTCTATGAAGATCTTTATCGGTCAAACCGCATAACAACATATGTTGTTCCCTTTGTCATCGGTATGTTACTTGCCCGAGATTCGATCATCGGTATCTCAATACCTAGTTCAATCTCGTTACCGGCAAGTCTCTTTACTCGTACCGTAATACATCATCCCACAACTAACTTATTAGTTACAATGCTTGCAAGGCTTATAGTGATGTGCATTACCGAGTGGGCCCAGAGACACCTCACCGACAATCGGAGTGACTAATCCTAATCTCGAAATACGCCAACTCAACAAGTACCTTCGGAGACACCTATAAAGCACCTTTATAATCACTCAGTTACGTTGTGACGTTTGGTAGCACACAAAGTGCTCCTCCGGTAAACGGGAGTTGCATAATCTCATAGTCATAGGAACATGTATAAGTCATGAAGAAAGCAATAGCAACATACTAAACGATCAAGTGCTAAGCTAATGGAATGGGTCAAGTCAATCACATCATTCTCCTAATGATGTGATCCCGTTAATCAAATG
This sequence comes from Triticum aestivum, assembly GCF_018294505.1. Classification (NCBI taxonomy): domain Eukaryota; kingdom Viridiplantae; phylum Streptophyta; class Magnoliopsida; order Poales; family Poaceae; genus Triticum; species Triticum aestivum. The sequence continues at coordinate 422,263,093 of NC_057806.1, read as the reverse complement.
ACAACTCATGTCTATGGCTAGGAAACATAACCATCTTTGATCAACGAGCTAGTCAAGTAGAGGCATACTAGTGACAGTCTGTTTGTCTATGTATTCACACATGTATCATGTTTCCGGTTAATACAATTCTAGCATGAATAATAAACATTTATCATGATATAAGGAAATAAATAATAACTTTATTATTGCCTCTAGGGCATATTTCCTTCAATTTGTTCTGAGGCAGATTCAGACGGAGCTGACCACTCCTATTTACCCCCCCCCCCCACCGAGGTGTTTGCTCTAACTTGGCATGATGATGTTGGTCATATCATGCATATGTTGCCTTGCAGTGCCTACTTTTGACATAATATATGTCATTTACTTAGTTTAGACATGTTTTGTAATGCCACTTGTTAGTTTATATATCATATATGTGAATTATGCAATCTCGTCTCTTTTAGCCAGCCATAATATATGTGAAATGTGCAATGTCATCCTGTTTAACCAGGCATCATATATTTGAATGATATCTTGCCAATCCTTTTCTTCATTACATTTCCATTTGTTGACAATGTTTGTACATTCAACTACTCTTCCTGTGAATCAGCCATTTGAGTGGGTGATGGAAAAATCTGGAGTGAAAACAAGGTCTTCTGAGCAGACAGTGCTACCTGTCGAAGCAGATCTCTTGCTGGGTCTCGATAGCTCCTCAGAGATGGATTCAGAGGCAGATGACCAGTCCTATTCCCCCACCGAGGTGTATGCTCTAACTTGGCACGGTTATACTGCTCAGATCATGCATATGGTGTCTTGCATTGCATAGTTTAGACATCATATACACAATATTCAACACCATGTTTTTAGTTCAGACATCATATATGCAAAGGCCCTCTGCTTAGTATATAAATCACATATGTGAATTAAATCATGTGATCCTGATTACTTAGATAACATGTATGTGAATTATGTCATGCGAACATGTTTACTAAAGACATCATATAATTATCTCATGCCATCATATTTAGTTAGTCATCATATCTTTGAATTATGTCATGCTATGCTATCCAGTTTAGATAAACATCATATATGTGAAATTATGTCATGTTATCCTTTTTAGTTAAATAATATACATATGAACTATTTCATGCCCTCTCTTTTTTCCACACTATCTATTGCATCTGTCTCTCATACAAGCTCTCTATATTCAACTATGTTTCCTGTTTATTAGCCATTTGAATTGGAGTGGGTGATGGCAGTATCTAGCAGAGTAAAACCACGATCTTCAAATAAAACAGTGCTACCTCATGGTGGAGATAGAACCCCGGTTGTACATGCACGAGAACCATCCCTACCACACATAACCCAGACTCTCACAGATTGTACCCCTACTGCGATGGACAGAGAACCAGCTTCAACAAATCTAACCCCAACCCCGGTAGATAGTAACCCAGTTCTAGTTGACACAGCACCATCTCCACCATAGAGCTTCCAAACAAGAGCGGTTAGTAAGGCAGCTCCAGTGCCCAAAGCGCCAGTACTACCACGGCGAACCCCAAATCCACCAGTTAGTACACCTATTCTTGTGGGCAAAGCACAACCAGCCATTCGTAGTTTAGCATCTATCGCATTTGATGTTGTTAAATCCTATGTGCGTACGTATCTTCCCATCATGGAAATATTATACTGAAGATGAAGGAAAATGCCAGTTGTAGGTGTTCGTCCAGGAGTTATGTGTAAGTAATGTTATTCATGGTAATTACTTTGCTTTGTCACATACATTCTACCTCCATGTTGGTTATAATACAGCAAATGTTCCCATTTTTCTCTATAGAGAAGGACCGATTTGGAAACTCAGGATGAGGTAACATGTGCTAATACATTTGCTATCTTTAAGAATGCTTGGTGGCAGTATCAAAATTACCTAAAGAAAATGTACTTCACTGGCAAAGAAACTCATCAAACTCACCTCAGCGTTACACTGTTCATTATAGGCCAGTTTCACCACGGGCCTTTAATGGGCTCAGAATTACAAAGGGCCTTGTATGGGCCGAAAGACGTCATGGGCCATACATGCGCCAAAAATTACAACGGGCTGGAATCATATTGGACGGCCCAGATGACGCTACTGGGCCTAATTCGGATAGGCCATAACGGGTCATGAGTTAGCAGGCTGTAAATGTGCTATATGTGAACATGCCGTTAATAGGATTTCCGTGGGCCGGCCCGCTACCTTTTGACAAGTCAAACGGGTCGGGCTTCTCACCTGAATGGGACTTTGTTGGGCCGTGCCACGTGTTGATGTATCATAGGTGCCTCCTGTCCAATGAGTGGATGACATCTGTCCCAACGCTGAGCCGACACATGGTTCCTCTGGCCGTTGAGAATTTTACACGTGGAAAATCCCCATTAGTCCGGGTTGTTAACGGGTTATCGGATCCAAACCGAAACCCGGTAGCTTAACGGTGACCCGTTATGGTGGATGCCACGTGTCAGTTACCCTTGATGAAAGCACTTCATGACGCGCCATTTATCGTCATGGAAGTGGACACTTTCGTGATGATAATTTTGGTATTGTCATGGAACACTTCTACGACAGCACAGGTATGACTATCTTGATTCTATCATAAAATCGTTATGGGTGTATATGCATGATAGAAAACGTGACCTACTATGACAAACATGTATCATCACGGAAGTGGTATTTTTTAGTGAAAAGGATTAATTCGAAGAATGGGGTGTGGAGAAAAGAGTCAATATTTGGGTTGATCCTTGGTTTCTAAGATAAATATACAAATAGATCTCAAACAACAAGACAACAAACAAAACAAATAATTATACAGATTGCACAAATGTATCCAGGGCCGACCCTAGCATTATGGAGGCTCTAGTACGAAAGTTATGAGCCTAACAACTATAATAGAGTAATATAAATACTTTCATTGGAAAATATCGCATCATGAAAATCATTATAAAGGCATAAAACATCAAAAATAAAGTCTTAATACAACATGTATATGTGATTATATGATACAAATGATGATTACAAGTTACTTGGGTGGGGGGGGGGCAAATGCCCCCTGCACCTTCTGTCATGGCCTAGGGCCCTCAGTGTGGTAGTGAGCTGATATGAGTGCAAGATAACAATTAATGAAATCCATGATGGAAAATTTGGAGAGCCATGAGATAACCATCAAGTCATGATTGATAGAAATACGAACAATTTTGTAGGTCTGAACATAAGCGGGTGATCGGTCAAACAATGGCTAATCCAACTCACAAACCACAACAAATATTTGCACAAATGTCAGTATATTCAAAAGAAGATCAGCATAGTAAGAAACTTATTATCTAGGACACATTGAGTTTTAGAGATAAAAATGTACCTTGACAAAGCCAACGGCGACAATTACCACAACCCACGAAAGCAAGTAGATTTGAAAAAAATCGTCATATGCATAAGTGCCATATACAACTGCATACTTACTGATATACAAAGAAAGTGTAAAGAGAGAAATGCTTCACTAATTCTAGAACTCGACGCCGAGTGACATAGATATACATTCTCAACAATCCACCATGTTCTCAGCTCTTTTCTGGCTGCACTTCTATGCCCCCTTGGTTCATCATCTGCTTATTCCATTTTGCCTAATCATCAACATTTTTTGGCCAACTGAAACCGGAGTGACTAAAAATGAAGGAACAAACATCCAAGTCATCGCCATAAACCATGTTGAAGCAACCATCAAATGTAGAGCCAAAATTTTAAATTTGGGTGTATATAGCTCCAATTTTAATTTTTTTCAAGTCACCAACACGCCTATCGACTGCTGTTGGAAATATGCCCTAGAGTCAATAATAAATTAGTTATTATTATATTTCCTTGTTCATGATAATCGTTTATTATCCATGCTAGAATTGTATTGATAGGAAACTCAGATACATGTGTGGATACATAGACAACACCATGTCCCTAGTAAGCCTCTAGTTGACTAGCTCGTTGATCAATAGATGGTTACGGTTTCCTGACCATGGACATTGGATGTCGTTGATAATGGGGTCACATCATTAGGAGAATGATGTGATGGACAAGATCCAATCCTAAGCCTAGCACAAGATCGTGTAGTTCGTATGCTAAAGCTTTTCTAATGTCAAGTATCATTTCCTTAGACCATAAGATTGTGCAACTCCCAGATACCGTAGGAATGCTTTGGGTGTACCAAACGTCACAACGTAACTGGGTGGCTATAAAGGTGCACTGCGGGTATCTCCAAAAGTGTCTATTGGGTTGGCACGAATCGAGACTGGGATTTGTCACTCCTTGTGACGGAGAGGTATCAGACATCATCATAATGTGCACAATGTGAACAAGGAGTTGATCACGGGGTGATGTGTTACGGAACGAGTAAAGAGACTTTCTGGTAACGAGATTGAACAAGGTATCGGGATACCGACGATCGAATCTCGGGCAAGTACTATACCGGTAGACAAATGGAATTGTATACGGGATTGATTGAATCCTTGACATCGTGGTTCATCCGATGAGATCATCGTGGAACATGTGGGAGCCAACATGGGTATCCAGATCCCGTTGTTGGTTATTGACCAGAGAGATGTCTCGGTCATGTCTACATGATTCCCGAGCCCGTAGGGTCTACACACTTAAGGTTCGATGACGCTAGGGTTATAGGGAAAGTATGTACGCGGTTACCGAATGTTGTTCGGAGTCCCGGATGAGATCCCGGATGTCACGAGGAGTTCCGGAATGGTCCGAAGGTCAAGATTGATATATATGAAGTGAGGATTTGGCCACCGGAAGTGTTCCGGGCATCACCGGTAATGTACAGGGACCACCGAAAGGGTCCGGGAGTCCACCGGGAGGGGCCACCAGCCCCAGAGGCTTGCATGGGCCAATAGTGGGAAGGGACCAGCCCCTAGGTGGGCTGGGGCGCCCCCCACCAAGGCCCAAGGCGTCTCAAGAGAAGAGGGGGGGTAAACCCTAGGGCAGATGGGCCCTAAGGCCCACCCCAGGTGTGCCACCCCCTCTTCCCCCTTTGGCCGCCACCCTAGATGGGATATAGGGCTGCCGCACCCCTTGGGGTGGGAACCCTAGAGGGGGCGCAGCCCCCCTATATATAGTTGAGGTCTAGGGGCTGCCCAATAGATGAGTTATTCTCTCCTAGGCGCAGCCATACTTCTCTCCCTCCTCGTCTCTCGTAGTGCTTGGCGAAGCCCTGCTGGAGTTCCGCGCTCCTCCACCACCACCACGCCGTCGTGCTGCTGCTGGACGGAGTTTTCCCCAACCTCTCCCTCTCTCCTTGCTAGATCAAGGCATGGGAGACGTCACCGGGCTGTACGTGTGTTGAACGCGGAGGCGCCGTTGTTCGGCGCTTAGATCGGAATCGACCGTGATCTGAATCGCTGTGTGTACGACACCATCAACCCCATTCTCTTGAACGCTTCCGCTTAGCGATCTACAAGGGTATGTAGATGCAACTCCCCTTCCCCTCGTTGCTAGTCTCTCCATAGATTGATCTTGGTGACACGTAGGAAAATTTTGAATTTCTGCTAAGATCCCCGACACCTGCTTCTCTTGAAATATACATATTTATACTAAAATTTTATACTTACCATACTACCATGTTAAGAATTATAATTTTCCATTACTTATTTGGCATACTTAACAAGATAACAAAGTTAAATATTAATTGTATTATTTATAATGCATATCATTGGAAAATACTCATACATTGCGCTGAATTCAATTTGTACTTTGTAAAAAATGTTTTTATTATTATTTTATGATACTTGTGTAAATCATATAGTTTATACATATCTATATATGTTAGATATCTCTAAAACATTTAGTTTAACAAATATCGTACTAGTGGTTATGCTCTTTGATTAGGAAAGGATATATGTAGAAAATTCTAGAATACAAGTTTAACCATATGTGAGGGGTTGCCTAGATATACTTGTTCTTGGAACACCCATGTACAAATTTAATCATATATTTGTTAAATCCATATGGTTTAACAAATGTACTACTCTTTTTTAAACAGAAATTATGGGTGTACAGCCGTACACCCATGTACTCGTCTAGCTCATCCATGTATACTGAGCACTCGTGATCTCATCAAGACATACTAAACTGTCAGAAGAAACACCAACTTAAACCCTTTGACAAAGTGACTTTGAGAGTATAGCTGATAATTATCGATGAAGCTTGCATGAAAAGCAAAAAAAAACTAGGTCCTGTCGACTGATATTTAGAGCCCCTGTGAAGAAGGGTTTGTCCATAGGAGTGCACTTTTATTCCAAGCGAGAATGTGAAAAAAAGTAGCTTGCAGTTGCATTAGGACGAACTCACCGATGGTTGCTCGAAAACCTTTTTCAAGGCCGAGTTCTATCACCATAGGAAATATTGTAAGCAATCCAAGTTGAAGAAAAGATTGGGATGCAAGGGATCTTTCTAACAACTTCATATTCTTAGCCATTGTTTAAGTAGGACAACTTCATGTAGACCACTAAGAACCAAATTAAGCTCACCGCGGAGAAAAATATAAACACATATTGTTCATAATCGTAAAAAATATGGACTCGTTAGAATAATATGACTCGTCGTTGGTGATATACTAATCCACATAAAAGATTGGATTTGACTAATGTGGAGTTACAATGCAATGGACAAGAGAAGGAGGGAGGGAGAGAACATACTAGGTTGTTGAAGTTGAACCCCACTATGATGAAATAAAATGAAAGCATCCGGGGAAGGTAAAATCCTTGCCTTAACATCTATATTTCACGGCTAATTGTATGTTCACCATCGCCATGTGCAACTTTGGCTTCAAATATTAATATCTAATTAAGGCCAACATCACGCCCTTTGCCACCTTGAATGCACTCATTATAAGTTATATTTCCGCAACGCGATATGGAATTATAACCTATAAAGTTAATTTGAGGTGCAATTTCTTTTAAAATGGCATGAAGTTATTGTTTTCAACAAATAGATACTTAAATTATATGAGAAAATACATCCTCACTTAAGTTTATTATTTTAGAGGTTTTGCTTATACAACCTTCTGTAAAAAAATACCCAATCAAATATATCCGGATGATCATAGTGAAATTATACCCTGCAACCATTTTTATTTTTTTGGTACAGAAACATATTGTCAGTTCTTCAGTAATAATATGCATGGTATTTAATATGACACCGTAACATTCATAAAAAGTGAGAACACTAGAGCATAGGAAATTAGCTTGTGTAATCATAGCAAACACTATAAGATGAGGAGCATGATTTCACCTCAAGGGATTAGCGAGGAATCTCTATCCAATGGTAACAAATGATGTTTCTTGGTATGATATGAATCCGACAACTAATGAAATATTGCACATACAATAATGTCATGTTATTCAACTATACAGACAACAATAATTATGAGCACATTCTGGAAACATAACAGACCTTCAAGTGAAGATATGTTCTCCAAGCCCAAGGATTGTTGGAGATTGATCTCTAGGGTGCTTAACAAACTCTTCGAGGATATTTCTCATTTCGTAAGCTCTTTGCAGATAATTTTCTTGATAGCATTGTATGTAAATGAACATAGAGTTTATACAAAAAACATAAACTATAGAAGATGTCTAATTCATTACTTGATCATATTAATGGTTTGAAGGGCCTCTCCTCGGGTAAATCCGACCGCAAGGCTTTGATTTTTAGGCTTCTCTTCTCCAATAATGGATGGGTCAGGCAGATTTATACGGCAAGTCTCCTATATAAACAATTAATAGTACAAGTATTTGAGGAATTCAACATAAAACAGTTCGTAAGTTGTCACAATCAAGTGCATCAATCATAATAACACATTGTATTTAATGTGATATAGTTGCATTAACAAAATAGAGAAGGGGCTCAGAAGAAATTATTCGTAGACTTATGCTAAAGTACAAGATTTTCACTTTAAGCTTCAGCTAAGATCATTACCTGGTCTAAATAATTTTCTGCTTTTATTAAGGCTAAGGAATAAGTTGTATGAATTATGTTTCCTGTTATAATTTCCTTCTCTTCATTGTAGGCAACACACAAAGATGGATACCTTCGTTGAGCACATAACAAGTGAAAATTATTAGCAAAGTTCTAGTGGAATCATTGTAGGAAATATGCCCTAGATGCAATAATAAATGCTATTACTTATCTCCATGTTCATAATTATGTTTATGTTCCATGTTATAACTACTATGGTTCTCAAGTCTGCAATAACACGAGGCTCGGAGGAAGACTCATATGCACGTGTGGAATAATAAACGGTAAGAAGTATTCCTAGTCTGGCCTCTAAGACTAGCTCAAGTGTTGCATGATGATTCTGTTTTCCTGGTCATGGGCATGTCTATGCCAGCAACTTTGAGGGTACAATGTTAAGAGAACATTTGTGTTGAATCGACCCGGGTTGATGTTATGCTATGAGATTCGTTCGTCACAAGTTAATGGTACATAACACAGAGATGGTTAACGTTTGCATAATTCCTTAGACCATGAGAGTATCGAGTTTCTTCATACTTGCTTCATGAACTTTGGGGTTTGTTAAACGACTTGCATCCCCGAATACCCAATAGTTAATGTTTGCATAGTGGACAAGTCGTTGATCCAGGAATAGCACACGGCAACTAGACGTTCACTCGAATATTCATTCGTGTGGGTATAGGGGTCAATATGGGTGTCCATGGTTCCGATGTTGATCATTGATCGGAAGGGGTTCCAGGTCATGTCTATACTTCGCCGAACCTATAAGGTCACACGCTTAAGGGTCATCTATCTTCTGAATACTAGACAGGGAGTCTGAGAGAAAGTCACCGGAAAAGTTTCGGAGACAACGGAAGAGTTGCGGAGAGAGAACATCGAAAGATTTCGGTAAAACCAAAAAGTTGTTTCGGAATATATTATTAGGTCAAAATGGTTTCGGCACTCGCCTAAAAATTCTTAGAGGGCCCTAGAATTGGTCTTGGAACTTTTGAGAATTTTCGGAGAGAACAAACGAAAATGTTCCGGAGCTGCCGTAACCGCCGTTGTTGCTTTTCGCTGATAAAAATCACCACACCAGAAATGTTTCGGATCATGCCCAGAAGAATTTTAGAGGGTGCCGAAAATGTTCTGGGACCTTCCGGAATTTTTCAGAAAAAATGTTTCGCGGAAAACATCTTGTCTCGGCACGAGGGGACAAGATCCCACGAATCGGGGGTTACATGTTTGGTGGCTTTTTGTCTAGGGAGCACCCATGTTTCTAGGAGGCATGTTGGTGGCTTGTTGGGGGGCCCCCCATGGGAGGGGGCAAGGTTGTGGCTGGCCAAGGGGGTGCCTCCATGGTGTCCCCTTGGTGCCCCACTTGAGTTATCATTTCACCCTTCATGCGGGACATGTAGCATGGGTGTTTTTGTATTTCCTCCACCACCCCACCCCTTGCCTTGGACTATAAAAGGAGGAGAAGGGGCTGCCATTCTCCTCATCCCTTCTCACATACAAGTGCCATGCAATGATCTGGCTTCTCTCTCCCTCCCCGCAAAATAGTTTCGTAGAGCCGAAAGGCTATCTGGGTTCCGGCAGGAACTAGTTCTGGACGGCGAAGCCCTGCCGGATAGATGACACCGTATGTGTGAAACTCTGTAGAGAGATCGTAGTTTTGGTCTTAGTTCATGAGTGCCTCCCGGAGGGCTGTCCATGTGACCGTCCGAGTTTTGAAGGTCCTCCCGAAGGGCTGTCCGAGTGACCGTTCGAGTTTCGAAGGTCCTCCCGAAGGGCTGTCCATGACACCGTCCGGGGGGCTATTCGACCGCCTCCTAGAGGGCTGTCTGAGGAGCAGATGAGGGTATACATCCTCGCGGTTGGGAGGTTGTAAATCCTAACTACGGGGATCTGCACCGCCGATCGTCATCGACTCTACTTCCCGCTGCGCTACGAGTCGGTAACGAAAAAGATCAAACCATGTATGCGTCTCCATAGTGGTCCTGGGCTGGTGCGTAGGTCGGAAATTTTTTGTTTTCTACTGCGTTACCCTACAATCATTATTATGTAGGTCCATATTTTATAAAGCATACCTTGACATCAAATTTATAATGCCTTGAGCACGAGGGTTATCATTAGATTTGTGTTCCCAGACTTTGACATAAGATGACTTATGAAAATTTCATATCTGCAAGCGCGTCTTATTCAGCTGACAATGACTGGTCGTCATTGCTCTTATTTTGTCCTCCATCGATCGCTATAAGTCCTTCATATAATCTCATGTAAGGTTTTCAAAATGAGGTTACTTTACTAGCTTGCGAAAAATATGAAGGTCGGAACTACCAAATCATCATAACGGCAAACTAATGCAATATTTCCGTACAACATAAACTAGTTGGTATATTCAACTTAATATTCAAACCATTTCAGATATGGAAATATTTCCAAATTTCTTGATGAGGAAAGGTAGTACTATGCGCACCTTGGCCATTTGTCCTGTCTAAGAAAGCTTGTAGTCTCAATTCTGTTCTGTAATACATCATTCCGCGAACTAGACATTACATAAGGTAGCCAATCAGATAATTGTTAGTCAGGGGCTTGAATGATATATAGAACTTGCAAGAAATGAAATAATTCCTTATTACCGGTTCGAGTTAGCGTTTGACCTCGAAAAGAAGCCCGATATCTGATCTCTTCATTGGTCACCTCAGAACCAAGACGTTCCAAAAAAAGATATTCATATAATAAAGGAGAGAACAAAGTTTTAGTAATAAAATGAAATCCATGCCAGCATTTGGAATAAAAGAAACTTGAAGTTACGAAACATAACTGACCTACATATATCTTCTGCATGTAAGGGCATCTCTAATGCTGACTCTGAAACCGTCTGCATTCGTTCGGATTAAGCGGACAAATCTGAACGTTCGTTCTTCCACAAACCGTAAGCAAACCGAGGGGAGGGGGAGTGCTTTGCAGCCGCCCGAACCATTACCACGCACGCGTCCGACACTCTGGTCCCACCCAAAACTTTCTCACGCTCGAAGCGGTTGCCGCACATTCATGCCGCTCCAGAGCGTTAACGCCACATTCATGCCGACTCAGAGCGGCATGTGACCTCTCACTAATGCTGGCATGAAAGTGGCGCGCCGGCTAAGAGCATCGGCCACGTCGCGTCCTGTATCTGCGGACAGATGTCGTGTCCGTTTTAGGAGTCGGCGTTGGAGATGCCCTAAAATAATAGGCCGCTGCTTGAAAATGGAATGCATAGAGATCTTCGCAGCCCCACTGGTGGTACATTCTTTCTTGTTTCGAGGGAAGCACGACGTGACAAGGGTACATTCCCTAGACTAGAAACCTTTGTGTTAGGATTAAATTATTTATGTAACTGAGGTTAATCCTCGTTTGTACATAGCACACATACGGTTACCGATTCGGCAGCCGTCACGGAGTTTTCACACATCCCACTCTCGGGCGCGTCCCTTGCATGCGTCTTCTCCCCTTGTATATAAGATGTGACTATCAATGGAATTGATGCGGTTCATTCATTCTTACTTCCGTCTCTAGACACGTTATCAGCACTTCGCTCTCCGCTGAGAGAATAAATTACCACGGTTACGCACGAAGAACGACTCGGCGGTCCCGGCGGGGAAGCCCTCGGCGGCTCGGCGCCAACATGGAACGGGACGATGACCATTGCCGTGCCTGGAAACTGCAACGGCCATGGCGGAGGGCAGCCGACGCGTCACAGGGACGATGCTGGGTGGCGGTGTTGGTGCACGGCCGGCACGCAGCGACATGGCACAGGCAACGGAGAGAATAAAAGAGAAGATCAGCGGCAATTGCGACGACGAGGAAACACAGAAGAACTGCGATCTCGTCGTTTCAAATTGCGACGACGAGGATGACCACGTCCGGCGCATGGCGGCGTGATACAGCGCGGGGTGGCGCAGTCTCGCTCTTCCCGGTGCCGCCGCGGCGCAGCCATGGGCGGCAACAACGCGAGACGCCTGGCGAGACGCGGCTGCCTGTTGCAGGAAGAGAGGCGCCAGATAAGGCATGCATGTACCAGTACAGGAATTCAATCAGGAGCGAGAATCACTTCATCGAAGATCGAATCCGGCACATGCACCTGAAGAATGGATGAAGCGTACTACAAGTAAGAACTACTACTCACGATTGATTTGTGCTTTCATGTACATGGGACGACAGGAGCCGTAGGATCCTTGGTACTTCGGCATCGACGACCACGATGGTCTCCGTAGCAACGTAGGTGGAGGCAGACCGTGCGCCCTCAACCATGGAGACGGCAGATGACGGGCCCGGCTCGCATCCTAGTGGTGTGGCAGACTGTGAACGGCGACAGGGCCAGCCACGGCGTCTCTGCATCAACCAACAGTGACTGCGCATGATTTCTGGTGTCGAGACATGGTTCTAAGACAACACAGCACGGCGTGGTCGGCCACCGGAGCGTGGCGGCAAGTTGCGCGGCGAAGACGATTGGCACACGGCTAAGGCCTTCTGGCCAACGCACGGGCCGGTCCACGCGCAAGGCGAGGATGGGGCCACGAGTCCACGACCTCCTGGTTCGGCTCTCCAGATCGCAGGTGGTGACTGCCAACAGCAGCGCACGCCGCAGCGGTAGTTCTGCCCGGCACAGGGCGGTGCCGTGGTGTAGCACGACGCTACGCGGTGTCGGGAGGGAAAGTGGGCTATAGCCCCATCCCTTGTTTCCGGCAGGAAATAAAGAAAAAAAATAGAAAACAAAGTGGGCTATGCCACTGGTTTGGGCTGTGCAGACTCAGCCCATGGTCTGTTTTTCTTTTCTGTTTAGCTTTTAGCTATGCAGTTTTTCTTTATACTATGTGTGTTTACAATAATTATGGTATGTTACTGTATTATAAAGCACATTCATGCATCCACATGTTTGATTAGGCAATTTTATGATTGCTACATGTTAATGATGCTTAAAAGATAATTTACTACATAGTAAATTAATTGTGCATGATGATTTCATGTTGGATATGCTAGAAATATCCAAGAGAGTTTTGCTGAGTTTGCCGTAGATGGCAACAATTATCAAACATCGAACCTGATCGATGTAAAGATTAACTTGGCAACCCGGGATCTCAGTGCACACATAACCACACCTACTCAGGGGCTCCGGCTATAGTCGCTATAGCAAAGTATGTTGCATTGCACTTCACTACACCATGATCTAAAAAAAGAGTATCCGGTACTCTAGAGCTCTTTTGAGGAGCAATATGATCAATATAGGGTGATGATGATGCGTGAAGTGCACAGGAAATGGACACTCGTCCAATTCCGTGACTTGGAGTCTATGGTAGCATACAACTCTTATGTGCATCAGATCAAATAGTAGTTGAGATTCTGCAATATTGCAGTTCTAGATGTTGATCTCATCGTGTAATGCTCTTTACTTGCAAATCCTTCTATGAGGATTTGCGCTGAATAGTGTCGTCAGCGGTGAAGGAATTTTGAGTTGTGATGAGAGGCAAAATAAGAGTGGATCTGAAAAAGGGCAAAAGTCATTTCAAGGAGAATGACAAGGCCAACAACTCTGATGGTTGCTATAGGTGTGGTTGTATAACTCGGTCAATTGCAAGAAAATGTGATACCTCCAAGCATTTGGTGGATAAATACAATCACTACAAGAAATATGTCAACTTATGACCACCACTATTGGTCACTGAATGGTCACAAATTTCCATTTATGACCTTTTTGTGACCAAAAACATAAGGTCAAAAGCTGGGCGTCGTAAACTGACTATAGCGACCTTTCTTCTGGAATGGTCGCAAACGTTTATGACCAAAATAAGTCCACTGTGGCGTTTTGGTCATTAGCAACCTCCCCAGGCCACGTAGGCATCCAGCGTGGCAAGGTGATGTGGCACAAGATTAAGCCCGGTCCAATTCGGTTTTCTACATGGGCCTGGCCCATTAATTCAGCCCATTTATATTTTTTTCCTATGAATTTTTTGTCAGCTTCATGGACCAAGCCCAACATTGCAGCCTTTTTATTTTTGGCCCAAGGCCTTCATTGCAGCCTTTTTATTTTTGGCCCGTGGCCTTCATTGCAACATTATAGCCTTTTTATTTTGGGTCGTGGCCTTTTTAGTCCATAGATTTCTTGTTTTGCCCATTATATATTGGAGCTGGTCCCACACGTCAAATATTTCAACATTGCTCAGATTATTTTGATAAGTGGATCCCACTTGTCAGGTTTCCATTTCACACATTTTTAAATCACCATTTCAAACAAAACAGAACAAACATAATTTGTCAAATAACAGTAAATCTGTTCCGATGTCACAATCTATTACAGTCGGAATAAACAAATCTCTGGCAAGTGAATACAAATAACAGTAAATCCGTTCCAATGTCACAATCTCTACAGTATCACAATGCATCACAGCTTTGCACTTGGCTTCATGGATTTTCACTTCAAATTTGTCCTGGCTCTCCTGTAAAAGAGTGAACACAAAGGCTACCAGCATTAGTGTACTGTTGCTGAGGCCAGAACCAAACAATTGCAATGGCAACACTAATGTAAACAACAAAGTAGATCTACCCACTCGTAAGTTCCAGCCTCACCTTTCCCTTCCTGAATTTGGACACTATCATGCAATACTATAAAGGGCAAATAAAACAATAGACTTGCATAGTGAAATGTTTGCTTTTACAGATCTTATAGAATAATTTGTTTATGCCAGAAATGCATCAGTTTGTACAATACTAGAAAGGGCAAATAAAACAACAGACTTGCATACGGCAAATAACACACATTAACCTGCTGTTGTTCTACACTTCAACTACCACATTCAAGCTCATGTTAGGCACCACCAACACTAACCTACAGGTACCAGCATGGTATATTGGTACAAGTGCAGGTCATGCAATGAACATCACTAGAGGTGCATCTTGAAGGATGCATGTCAACAGCTAGCAAAGTGTAGCATATTGAAGAATGCTTGTCGTGTACCTTCCATTAGAGCAGCAGCCCGTAAGAAGCCCTTCATCGTCTGTCAACAATAGTGGATTCCCTGTAGTAGGCAACAACAAAGAAAATGAGAGATTCAGGGCCTGTAGAGAAATAGAGTTCAGACCATAGCAAATAAGCATACAACTACAACAAAGCAGGGCATAATTCAGTTATAATCTGCATGACAATAACAGTAATACCAATTGTAGTAGTAAGTATACAGTTCTCTAAAATGAGTAGGTAACAAAGCCTCAAAGTATGCAGTGGACAAACTGGCAACCTATTAGTCCAGTATTTGATATACATGTCGCAGCAAATACATTATGCAAACAATAAAGACAAATTTGCAAGTGGGTTTTAGTAGCTGAAGCTTAGAAGTCAACCACTTAGTCCACTAACTAAACTAAGGACCAATTCAATTAGCAGCAGATATATAGCTACCAAACCATATTTTGCAAAGATGTCTCTCCCAGAAAACCATATCCCCTACTCTCGAGCATCCAACAAACAAAGAATAATTCTACAGAGGCAGTCATGCAGATAGATATTCCTTCACCTAAGGTTCAGGTAAGTGCAAGAAGCATGAAAGAAACATTTTCAGAGCATCATTACCCAGTCATACTCTCCGCGGACCCTTTCCACTCCATACTCCATGCCTCATACACTCCACACTCCAGCAACAGCATCTGCAGATTAACAGAAGAAGCATCCGAATGTGTCAGCAACAGCACCTGCACATTACTAGATGTCTGAATCGGGAAGAACATGTTTGAATGGAGAAGACGGAAACAGGACTCAAGCGAACAAGATAGAGGAAAGGAGAGGACCTTCCATGGCCCTCCTCTTGAATCGGCATCGGCATCGGCATCCCCAGCAGCTTCTCTCTCCATGTCCTCCTTCCTTCACCGTGCAAGGAGGGAGATGAGATGGGAGGGCAGCAGCTTCCGTCTCCATGGACTCCTTCCTTCACCACCAAGGGAGATGAGATGGGAGGACAGTGCATGCACACGACTGAACGCACACACGCCTACATCAGATGAGATGCGGAGAGGAAAAAAACCAGAGATAGAAGAAGAAGAAGAGAATGAGAGGAGGGGTCTGACCTCCTACAGTCTCACCCTGGCCATCTAGGGTTCCTGGATCCGTCGAGGAGGGAGGGAGGGAGCGAGGCCTGCAGCTTGTCGAGCGACTCCTGCGCCTGGTCAGAGCAGCGGACGCCGACGAGCCACTGGTCTAGCTGGTGGTGGTGCTGCATCATGGCGACTCCTAGCAGGAAAATGGATTCTGATAGAATGTTGCATCTTCCAAATGAAGACGATTTGCTTTTGGAGCTAGCTAGCAATTGGAAGAATCTAGAATCAGCCGAGATTAAGAATCTATAATGCAAAAACCATAACCATTGAAGATTGAAAGAATTTGTGAAGTGAGTTCACTCTCTTTCTAGATATTTTGATAGTTTTGAGTCAACACACATATTAAAGTAAGCGACCATATCATTTATATATGCTGGCACAAACACTACCCTTGAGTAACATCTCAATTAAGCACAACTAACAAAGTAGAGGAGATGGATCAATCATAGCAGGGGTTTAGGATAATGCCCTCAAACTTGTATGTGTCAAGTATTTAGAAACAAAACAGTGTCACATTTATGGAAATAGAGGGACTAAAAAGATATATGAGCATAAGGTTTTCAATAAGTAGACTCAAAGGCACATGACATCACAAAGAAGATAAAAGCACAAGATGACTGCAGTGACTAGGCTACAAGTTAATACAATTAACACAAGTTAATACAGGCCTGATGTACTACTCAGGCTAAGAAGAAGCAGGTACAGTAGTAGTTTTAGCACACTAGTACATGTCTTAAAATGGAAGCATCGCTGCTGGGTTATATTAATAAATAATCCAAGTGTTGCAACAGCCAACAAAATTTAAAAAAATCTATACACATTCACAGACCACAACACATTTACCGACATTGATGGACTGGACAAACCTAACACATACTTATCATACCAACTAGTAGGATGCCCGTGCTATGCTATGGGGTCACACAAGATTTCGCTTCATCCATTTGGTAATCTAAGAGGACATTAGACAATCACTACTCCATACATAACTTTTTGTGATATATTTAGACAAAAGGAAAAAATAATGAACAACACTTGCAATACATTCTGTACTGAGCAAAGAAACAAAATGCACGGTAAAAGATGCTCTTATGCAACTAGGACAACCCTAAATAACATACAACAATGCAATTGTAGCGTTGTTCAACAAGAACTCTCGTCTTCTATTGGCAGTTTAGCACCACACAAATAGAAAAGAATTTTGACCAAAAACATTATTCGCATGGTGACATGAAGTTTGGCTAAATTCAACATTTAGTTACCATGAAAATAAAACAACGAACTCGGATAGGCATTAGCAGTGTAGTACAGAATGTATCACTCTAACTTTGGGAAATAGTTAGTCTGGTGGGTATCCAGTTTACTTGCATATGACCAACACTAACCATATGACAAACGAACTACAATTCATTGTGTAGGTAAGACTAAGTACCTACAAATTAAATGGCTAAGTACCAAGCTTCAGTTCTACATCTCTACATCTTCTATATTTACCAACCCACTTGCCCACAGACCAATTTAAAGTTTTTGCAGCTTAGGGGTTAAACCTAGGGGAGCAAAAGAAATAGACACATTTAGAAATGCTAAGTACTTGTGGGGTCAGCACTACAATTTTTTGTAATGCAAAAAAATGAGAGCCTTTGAAAGCTTTGATGAGGTGTATTAGGAAGCAAATGATGATCGATAACAAGGTATACCATATGAAAAATCAACTAGACTTCACTATGTAGGCACTACCAAGTAACAACAACCTAAATTCCCATCCCCACCCCTACCATCACAACCGTAATAACCTCCTTCCCTACAAATAGCCTCCCAAGAATCCAACCAAGGCCAGCTCAGCACAGCACACCGCACCACAGAGCAATAGCCATAGCCAGCAGCAATGGAGATAGAGTCAGTCAAGTGTGGGTGTTGTGGCATGAGGGAGGACTGCACCCAGGACAACATTCCGGCGATGATGTATCCCTCGACAGATCTGCATCCACAAGGCGAGGGGAGAGAAGGGGTCAGTTGTAGAGAGACGTAATTTAGATAGGTAAATCGAAATAGAGAGACAGTGGGGGAAGAGAGAGAGAGAGAGAGAGAGAGAGGAGGTCGACGAACCCTGGCCAGAAGC
This sequence comes from Triticum aestivum, assembly GCF_018294505.1. NCBI lineage: Eukaryota > Viridiplantae > Streptophyta > Magnoliopsida > Poales > Poaceae > Triticum > Triticum aestivum. Next base: position 422,244,854 of record NC_057806.1, on the reverse strand, counting down.
TGGAGTAGGAGCACGCTGTTGATGTTGGTGGCTTCCAAGACACCTCTATCGCCCGCTCCGCCATGCCACAACCGAACCACATCGGAACCCTAGCCGTCAACGGAGCAAGAAACAAACCTAGACGTCGAGATCTGCAAGGGAGACAAGAAGAGGTGAGGAAGAGAGGGAGGTATGTGACGAAGAGGAGTGGAGAGACTCACCTGAGTCACCGGAGCCACGACGGCGACGTGCTAGCCACAACCCTAGCCGCTGGGAAGGGTTGCGCTTGGCCTCTAGAGGACGCGCGCGCCGGATCTGGCCCGATGGGAGGAAGGAACGGACGGAGGAGGTCACGGTGGTGTGTTGGGCGCGCCGGAGGATGCCGAAATCGGGCGGGATCTGGCCCATCGGTGGTGGGATTGGGCGATGTTGGTGGCGGTGACGAGAATTGGTGCGAGGGAGAGGGAGGCACGACGTGCGATCGGGCAGCCGCCGCAGACACGCCCCCACGGCGGGGTGGTGGGTTGGTGCGGGGATCCGGAGGAGGAGGAGGCGGCCATGGTGGACAGTACGGGGTGCGGGGGCGGCGGGGTTGTGTCGATTGGATCTGGGGGATCGAGGCAAGGGGCAGAGGGAGGAGGGAGGGACGAGGTGGGCGGTGGGTGAGGAGGACGGCGAGGTCGGCAGTGGGTGGGAGGAAGGGTTGCCACGCAGGGAGAGGACTGGATCTCCGTCGTCCTTGGTTGAGGGGAGAGGTGGGGGTGAGATCGGGAGGGGGCGGCGGCGGCGAGGAGATGGGGGGTCTGAGCTAGGGTTTGGGCTGTGGGTGGGCTATCTCCTTTTCCTTTTCTCTGTAGATAGATGGATGGATGGATGTGGAATGGAGAGATGGATGGATGGATGGGCGCCATGTCATCGATCCGTGGGAATGGTTCTGATTGGTTCAGAAAACCAGTGATTTAAAAGAGTTTCCAAGTACTACTAAAACTAGAAGGATTTTGTGAAGTAGGTATCAAAAATATTTTGCAAAAGGGTACCACACAAATTTTCACTAGAATTAGACCATATTTTATGGATAAGGACCAATTTTTACGCATTTATGATCTTTCTAGCTATTTTTAATCATTTTCCGAGAGGCAAAAATGTTTTTTGTGAAGAACCTATCAAATATTTGTTGTAAAATTGGACTCCATCAATTTTCTCAAATACTAGTCCATATTTAATATACAATTGACCAAATGGTTGGGTGTCAAAATCTTTGACCCACCTCATGTAAAAAGAATAATTTCCGCCGATTTAGTTGGAAGCGGGTCAAATTTGAACTGCAGCTGCCTCATAGTTTGCTATTTATTTTTTCCAAAAATCATTTCTAGGTACATAAGTATCTATTTAATCAGAGAAACACCAAAATTTTTCCAAGATTCAACCACTAGCTAGGAACGGTCAAGCCCGCCGTTTTGACCGCATTTTGAAACGGGCATAAAAAATTCAAAAAAATCAAAAAATTTGGAAACCTTCGCATTGTGTCATTATATGTGGCCAAGTTCCCAAGAAAAATAACAAACTTGTAATACGGCAATTATTTTAAAAAAGTGTTCTCAGAAATGAGCTATCATCTCTGAAGATTCATGGCTTTCAAGCCAAATGATCAATCTTATGGCCACATTCGTGGCATAGTTTGTTCAAATGATCTCATATTGTGCACAAGGGTGCATATTGGAATGGCAAACAATGTTGCCTAAGGAAGTTTTCATTTTCTTTGGACGAAAAAACCATTTTTCATTTTCCGAGTGCCCGAAAGGAGGTTTTTTTGTGAAGGAACTACCAAATAATTGTTGCAAAATTGGACCAAATCAATTTTCTAAAATACTAGGACATATTTAATGCACAATTAACAAAATAGTTGGGTGTAAAAAGTTTTGATCCACCTCTCGTGAAAAAGACAAATTTCCGCCGATTCAGTGGAAGCGGGTCAAATTTGAACTGCAGCTGCCTCATAGTTTGCTATTTATTTTTTCCAAAAATCATTTCTAGTTACATAAGGACCTATTTAATCATAAATACATGGTTTGGTGGCGATACGTCGAGGTTTGGACGGTGGCCGAGGGCCCCATCTCTAGAGCGCGTAAACTCGCATGCCCGTCGCGTGGTCACCGCGTGACCATAATGTTGCCATGTGTTCTGGGCGTCCTAGGCATGTCTAGTGGGTTGGGCACTCCCCAGGTTGGTGCTAGGAAGAAAATTACAACATAAGATTCTCACGAGGAGACCGATCGATGCTCAAACATGAATTAGCAGCCAAGTGTTTGATTAGCGGTACGGGAAATGCACATGGCCAATGGGCGTGAGTTTTGGCTGAGGATGATCATCTACTAAGGAGAATGTCTTCACAAATTTTGAGCTCAAAAGGAGGATCCTAGGTGGTACTTTCTTTGCAAAGTACCACGCTAGACAAAAATATGAATGTTGAAGCTGGGCTCAAAAAATGAATGGAGTGAGCTAAAATTTTGTGAAGGATGGTTATTTGGGCATAAGAAAGCATTGTAGAAAATTGATACCATTTGGACATGCCAAAGTAGTACTTCCTTCACAATGCTCTTCTATGGACAGAAACTTGGGAAAACTAGTGAGAGAGATTGGATGAATGAAATGAGCTCAAAATTGGTGTAGGTAAGTTACTTAGGTATGGTCATGCGCTGGTAAATTTTCAGATCATTTGGGTAAGCCTAGATAGTACTTACTTCACAAAGCTTCTCTCGAGGTAGAAACTTTGGAAATTTCCTGAGAAAGATTTACTAGGAAAATTGAGCTGAATATTATCATGTGGCAATGATTTGGGTATGGAAGAGTGCCCGAAATGTTTGAGGGTAATAAGAGGGGTCTATATAACACTTGCTTTGCAACGTGCCAATTTGGCCATAAAATATAAATTGAACCTGGGCTCACATAGATGATTTGACTGAGCTGCAATTTGGAGGAGGGTGATAATTTGGACATATGAAGGAACTGTATAAATTTCATGTCATTTAGAGATATAAAAAAGGTACTTCCTTCACAATGCTTCTAGGTGGACAAAAACTTTGGAAATTTGCCGAAGAAGATTTGCTAGGCAAATGGAGCTGAATTTTGTCATGCGGTAATGATTTGGATAGGAAAGAGTGCCCAAAAATTCCGAGGGCAATCAAGAATATATAAATAGCACTTCCTTCATAAAGTGTTGTTGTGAACAGAATAGGAAAATGAATATTGTTGAATTAGTTTTGAACTAGGCAAGGAAGGATTTTTACATATTTGATGAATATATGCCCCAAAGAATTTATGAGATTTTTTTGGGAATTTTGGGAATGATAGAAATATAGGTTGCTTCACAACCTAGGGCAAAAACTGCCACATGGACATGACACATAGGCAAAACTGATGAGATGGCGCCTAGTCATCACAACCCACCACAATCTACAAGGCTATGACCATCTATATTGGTCATTAACAACTAGAAATAAGGCAGCGGACTAGCACTGTTTGCTTTGTGACCATTTCGTGTAAGGAAATTACAACCTTTCTGACCAAAATGGTCGCAATGGTTTAGGGTTTGGAGCCCCCTGAACAGCTTTTGACCAATTGGTCTAAAATGGTCATAAATTTATGACCAATTCTTTGAGGGTCACTGACAGAAGGTCATAAGTTGACATATTTCTTGTAGTGAATGAATTGCAAGGGCAATTGGCTCATGGAAACCAGTGTGAAGCTTGCTTCACTGGACATAACAATAATTTCCCGATGGTTGAAAGTTCCTAGACGTACCTCGGGATGTGGGAACCAAGAGCATGCTCGGCAAAAGGAAGGTCCACTACTTAGTATCGATGACATGCTAATGGACTTCACTACCAGTGATATACAATGTGTGTATTTCTATATGAGTTCAACCATATCTTGAAATTGGTTTCTTTCTCTATAGAAGCCTAATGGAATAATCCAGTTGAGAAGAAAATGTGTTAGTAGAAACTAGGTCTACTAACATGATACTAAGGGAGATTAAGTATTTCCATACTCTTGATAAGAGTAGTGGAAGTGTCATGACAATTGCTTGTCATGATGTGGTAATTGTTGGTTTTGGTCAAGTCGCAATTGCACTCCCTATATGGGTACTACATGGTAATCATGGATGTTATCTAGATTCTACTCGTACCTGGCTGAGTTCTAAGGATATCTGCATTGGTTTCTATGTTGAAACTCGTGAAGTGAGTGAGGTTGGAAGCCTACTCATGACTCGGCTAAAGGGATCTGAATGAAATCCTAGAGTAAATGCTTCTCTATATTGTGGATTGTATTATACATACATTAAATTGGATACGCATTGGCGTATAAGATAATTCTCTAGAATCTTGAGAAGTTCAAAATATGGCATGATTGCCTGGGTCATCCTATTATTGGAAGGATGAGAAAATTATCGACGATTCAATTGGACACAGTCTAATGGTGTGAATTTTCCAAATTCATTTAATTGTGTATACACAATGTGTGCAAACTGGAAACTGATCGCAAGGCCATCTTATCTCATGAAAAGAGGATGAGCCACTAGATTTCCTTGGATAGGAGATATATATGTGATCCAATTCAACCGTTATATGGAATATTCACATATTTCATAGTGCTTTTGGATGCATTAGTGAGATGGTCCAATGTGTGTCTTACTCCCATAAGGAACCCTGCTTTTACAAAGCTTATTGCTCAAATCATTAATTTGAGAGCAAATCATCCTGCGCACGGGACAAAATCCATCAGAATGGATAATGCTGCGAAATTTAGTTCGTGAGCATTTCATGATTACTGCCTAGACTGGGGCATAACTGGGGAGCATATTGGTACTTTGTGTACATACCCAGATTGGTTTTGTGGAATCACTTGTCAAGACGACAAGTTGATATCAAGATTGCTCCTACAGAATTGTAATCTCCCAACATCTAGTTGGGGACATTGCAGTTTTATGTACTGCATATACAAACTGGATGAACTACATATTATATGGTCCCCCCGTTGCAGTTAGTACGTGGAAATGAGTAAGTATTTCCCATCTGCGATAAATCGGTTGTGTTGGATACATACCGATTTCACCACCACAGCGTACATATATGAGCCCTCATAGAGAAATGGGGATCTATGTGAGGTATAATTCTCCGTCAATCGTAAAGTACCTGAAGTCCTTAGAAGGGGACTTGTTTATGGCCCGATACGCTGGATGTATTTTGATGAGGACATTTTCCCGGCATTAGGGGGAGATAATAACCACATTGAATGCCGGGAAATAGAATGAGATGTGAATAGACATCTTGTCCTTAGTTCCACATACGAATGAGTCTGGACTGGAGGTTCAGAAGATTATCAATTTGCAAAGTATCGCAAATAATCTGCCAATTGCATTTACTAAGTATATAGGTGTCACAAAGTAAAATGTTCCCATAGTGAATGTGTCAGAGAGAGTGGATGTGACCCATAGGTCCACTCGGCCACCGACGAGGGGGAGGAATCTGGACACAAGAGGACAAGGCTTCATGGAAGCGTCCAAGGGGAATGAGGAATCCTCAAACAGTAAATGCAGGTCAACATCATGTTGATATTCAACCAAGAGTTGAAGGACACCTGAAGGATGTTGGACACATCCAGGACCCAACATGAGTGTGCACACAATTTTTTGTGTTGGGTCATCGGAAGACCTTGACTCAACTATTGTCGGAAATCACAAAGAGTCAAAAGGTAATGATAAAATCTCCACTATGGATATGGATTCGGGAGAATCATATAATAAAGACTACATTGTGTCGACATTTTTTTATCCTCATGAATTGCAGAAGACCTTGGATTGGATCTAGAATCTAAGTCCATGCATGGCTGAGTGTCTAAAACGCTCTAGTTGATCCAAAGGAAGGCAACAATTGAGGATGCACTCGCTCTCAAGAAGAGGGGGTATTGACCTGATTAGTAATACCCACTCCTCTAAATTTGTTCCCTGGGGGAGCAAATGGGTTTTTGTTCATGTGAGGAACAAAAACAATGAGGTGGTGAGACATGAAGCGAGGCTTGTAGCACATGGGTTCACGCAGAGACCCTTCATCGTTTAAGATGAAACATGTTCTCTTGTTATGAGTGGATTAACGTTCCGATATTTCACATCACTGGCAGTAAATAATGAATTTGTATATCCAACTAATGAATGTTGTTATTGAATAATTGTATGAGTCACTTGATTCAGATATCTCTATGATAATTCCGAAGGAATGAAAATTCTGAATTTAATCGCAACATGTGTTGTGTAAAGCTTTAGAAGTCATTATGACTTAAAGTAGTCGGAAATGATGTGGTAGAACCGACTGAGTGAGTTCCTTTATTAGAAGGTTACTCAAACATTGATGATTGTTCATGTATGTTCATCATGAAATCCAAAGAGGGATTTTGTACTATTTCTGTGTATGTTGATGATCTAGTATCATTGGAGCTACACGAGAGGTACATGATACAATCATATCATCTTAAGACGGAGTGTAAGATGTAAGATTTGGTTGAGACCAAACTTTGCTTGAATTTGGAACTTGAGCGTATTCCTTCGGGAATACTTGTTCACTAGTCTACATATATCCAAAAGATTGTTGAAAGTTCAATATGGATAAGTCATATCCATTAAAGAACTATGGTTTGAGATCTCTGAATTACTAGAGATAAGGACCCATTAAGTCCTAACGACACTGATGAAGAGATATTTGGACGTGAGTTTCCATATCACGGTGCAATGAGAGCACTGATGTATCTAGCAAACTGCACCAGGCATGACATGTCATTGGCAGTGAATTTATTGGCTAGATAGAATGTATCACTGATTAAAAGGCATTGGGTTGGTGTGAAGAATATTTTTGGATATCTTCTAGACACTAAAATCTTGGTTTGTTTTATGAGAAAACTCAAGATATGACCATGGTTGGATATCGTGATGATGGGCATATATCATATCCCCATAATCCAAGATCACAAACTGGTTTTGTTTTCTCGAATGGAGGTACAACCTTCTCTTGGAAGTCGAGAAGAAAAACTTTAGTGGCTGCATCCACTAATCATTCTGAATGTATGAAGCAACATCTGAATCTATTTGGCTTCACAGAATGATGAACTTTGTTGAAAGTTCGGGCGAGTTTGATTGATAGGACTCACCCACCATTATCCACGAAGATAATGTTATTTGTATTACATATATGCAGACAGGTTATAAGGAGCAATATTGCAAAGTATATTACTCTGAAAGTATTTTTCTTCCTCGTGAGTTGAAAAGTGGGAAGATAAATATTTTGAAAGCAAAGTCATATGTGATGTGTGATATGTTCACAAAGTCTTTACCAAGTTCTTCATTCCAGAAATATGTTGTTGGAATTGGTATGAGATGACTTTGTTATTTGCAAGTTTTAGGGGGGAGTGTACTCCTGAACAATAACCTGTTCGAGATCTCTGGATTTTTGATATTGCACTCTTTTCCTTTATGAGTTTTTCCTATATGGTTTCTCATAGAAGGTTTTTAATGAGGCAATAGTAATACAAACATTGTAATGTGCCATTTTCTCCATATTTTCCCACTGGGTTTTTGGAAGGGGTTTTTCATGGCATATTGTATATTTCTTCTTAATTTTTCCTGCAGGGTTTTTGAAGGGGATAATTCCAAGGATGATCAGTCACAAGGACAAACAAGGATTAGGGGAAGTGTTAGGATTAAATTATTTATGTAATTGAGGTTAATCCTCGCTTGTACATAGCGCACGTACGGTTACCGATTCGGCAGCCGTCACGGCGTTTCCACACATCCCACTCTCGGGCGCGTCCCTTGCATGCGTCCTCTCCCCTTGTATATAAGATGTGACTATCAATGGAATTGATGCGGTTCATTCATTCTTACTTCTGTCTCTAAACACTTTGCATGTTGATCAATCAATAAAACAATACCCCCAACTTGACAAGTGGTGGTAGTAAACGAAGAACTATTTGATCAACGGTGGCTCCTGATCGTGAGCTTGATCCCATAAACGGCAAAAGAGTATGTGAAAAACCAAAACCCACGTGAACCATTTTGTGCGTCAACCAGTAGAGACTACTCCCTCCGTTTCAAAATAAATGATTCAACTTTGTATTAACATAAAGTTGGGTCATCTATTTGAAACGGAGGGAATACTAGACTAGAGATAGCCCCAAAGTCCAAAGTAAACGCCTCCTTCCCCCTGGTTTCGTTTCGTCTAAGGCTGGTCATAGTGGAGAGTAACTTAGACTAGTAACATACATATGTTACTAGTCTATGTTACTACCTTCATAGTGGGTAGTGTCATAGGTGTGGTAACATAGTTGCCTTCATTTATTACTTTGTAGACTCATTATGCATTGGAAACCGCTATGTGATGGTAACATATTATGTTACTCTATTTGCCTCTCTCCTCATTAACTACTTGCCACATCACCAATTTTGCTTATATGGCATCTATGTTACTATCTATGTTACTCCCACTATGACCAGCCTAACTCTCACATGCAGCCATGCAGGATGGATGCAGCGTACCGGCCAAAGCACGCGCCGCGCACGTGACCGCGTCGACGTAATGGGCGCTCTTTTCCCCCCTTCGGACAATAACGGCCTTTATTAGGAGTACTACGTCGGAAAAACAAAGAAAAAATCAAAATCAAATCCCTAGTGCGGCGGCGTCGGCGGCGCCTCCAAATGGCATGGCAATGGCAGGGCCGTAATTAGCGCCCTCCGCCCTGGCCGTTTCCGTTTCCGCGCGTATCCCACTACGCTACGCGCCTCGCGTCGTCGCCGTCGCCCTCACGCGTCCTCCTCCCCGCCTTCCTCACTGCCCCATTCACTTCCCAACCGAGCTCCATTAATGGCGCCTCCCCTCATCTAGCCATATTATATCATATCATGGTACCGGGACGACCAGCTGGGGCACCACTCGGAACCCAGCGCCACTAGTTCGTCCAGGTCGAGGTCCTCGGACCGGGACTTGGACTGCTCGAGCCCCCCGCGCCACATGGGCTACCAACCAAAGCACGGCGGCGCCGCCTCCGGGGCCGCGGGCGGTGGTGGTGGAGCTGCCGGTTCCGGTGACCACCTCCCGCGCCTGCACAGCCCCCGCGTCGCCGGAGGCGGGTACATGACCCGCCGCGCCAACTCCTTCAAGCGCTGCCCCGGCGGCGAGATCGAGCTCCAGATCAGCGGCTCCCCGCGCTCGCCGCGGACCGACGGCCTGGGCAGCCCGCCCAAGGACGCGGCGGAGGCCTCCTCCTCCTCCAGCGCCTCCCCCGGCGGCCTCCACCACCAGCAGCAGCTCCGGTTCCGCCTCTTCAAGCGCCCGGGCGCCGGCGGGGGCGCCGGCGACGTCGTGCTGGGGCTGGGGATCCGGGAGAGGAGGAAGCTCGGCAACCTGCTCTTCTTCGCCTTCTGCGGCGTTTGCCTGCTTCTCGGCGTCGTCAAGATCTGGGCCGGCGGCCGGTCAGCGCTACCAGCTGGCGATGATTTGCAGGTATGTATGGAAGCTACAAATTGCATTCTTGTTTGGACTTCTCGCTGCCACTCGGGAATGTTCCTTCCGTGGGATCAATCAACGGACCTGGTGTTCGAACAAGTCTACATTTTTCTTCTTCTTTTGCACTGAGAATGTGTTTCCTTGCTACTTCTTAGTTCTTATCACGAACACATTTTTTTACGAAGAGTTGCGAAGATATAACGTTTCCCGTCTTGTAGTAATGATCTTGATTATGAAGTATGAACTGAGATGTTACGAGGACTAGCTAGAGTAATGGAAATCATGTTAAATTGTTAACTGTCTAGATTCACCGGTCACTCTTACATAATAACCTTTTTTTTTCATGATCAATCATTGGCATTCTAAATTTAACATGCAATTTGCCCAGTTCTCTACCATTTTTGTTGTTGTTCTGGACAAGTCAAACAAGAATTGAAAAAGAAATCTGATGGAATCTGATTCTCATTGTTAAAAGTAGTAAGAATCTGGGCATGTTTTAGCATAATGTAATGTGATGCTTATGCAATTGGTCTGCTTGAAAACTGCTAGGCTGGGTTTATTGTATTCTGTTGGACCTGGACAGCTAGAGTTTAATGTCCGGCCATCTTTCCTCGGCTTAAGTGTTGGATGAACTGGTCGGTGCATGCAATCAATGTGTTCTAGGCTTTGTAGCTCTATTTGGAACTTCTTAAGCAAGGATCTTTTAGCAGAAGCTTAGCATTTTTAGGACGTTTCCTCGTTTGTTGGAGGTTTTTTAGTCCCTTTCCAGTTCGTTTACTATTAAAGCACTTGTTACTTTTGGCGCTTGTAGCTGTTGGCAGTTGGTTGTTATAGGCTTTATGATCTTGTGGTCTATCCAAGTTGGGCAGAATATTCTTTATGTCCATAAGAACTTTGGAAGTATGTCTTACTGTCGTCTTCCATGGAGTATATTGTACTAGTAGGTATCCTTAGTTGGGCTTTTTCAGATCAATAGTCATCTTTAATTTAGGACTTCATTGGTGAAAATAAAATCTTCCGACTTCAACATTTCCTTCTAACAAATAGCCCTTGTTCTATATAGTGAGTGCTTTGGCGATGCAAATTTTAGGAAAACTAGTTTGATAAGGTATCTTTTAGTGTCCGTAACTCCGTACCCTAGACGCCTCGACAAAATTAGCTTCTAACTTGTTATATATAGTATCTATTCAAAGTGCAGATATACTGCATGGATGATTAAGGTGTCACAACATTTAAATATTCCATTACCACTATATAAAAATAGCATTGAAACTAATGCTAATAGCATGAAATTGCGCACAACCACAGCTGGGCAATTTTTTAAATTGGTAGAATCAAGGAATATCGAGTTGAAAATTGCATCAGGTTTCTTAACGCTAATAATCTTCTCATCCAGGTCTCTAACCAACCAGAACTAGATGGACAGATAACTCCTTTATTGTTCATAGAAAAACGTTGTACAGCTGATCTTTTACACTAAATGTCCGTCTTTATGTCAAAAGTTGGCAATTCGTCACCTAGTCTTGATTACATTCATATTAGTAGTACCTGAGATGTTGCAAGCTGATGACAAATTCAGTATGTGCACAAATTGAAAGTACTGATTGTACACTTACATGGCTTCACTGTAGTTCAAAATCTGCATCATAGTATTAGCTGGGCATAGTTATAGTTATGAATATGATGAGCTTATTTGATTGTCTCAACATCACATGAAGTTTATGTTAATGAACGAAACTCTCTGGTATCCCAAGTTATTGATTTGATCAACAACTCTACGCCATAACATTTAGAGAAGAAAATATTTGGTATTACGATCTAAATTGTCATCATCTGTACATGTTTCTAGGATCTCTCTGTCTCCTTCTCCAGTGATAAAGGGCATCAAGTTAATCACTTTGGATATATGGGAGGGAAAGAGAGTGACAGGATGTTGATGACGGTGGAATCTAGCATTGGTGAAAGACAAAGCAGTGTGGTTGAGGCTAGTAATATATCGCTGCTAAACCTGTTCCTTTGTTCGATACATTAATTAGTGAAAGTAACCTTTTTTTTGCTTGTTTGTGCTTCATATAGGCATCTGATGTCTGGTCTCAGCCAAGCAATGAAAATTTCAGACAATGCATTGTTTCAAACTCTCATAAAAGTAAGTTGGTTTATATCTCATAAACACATTTTTTTCTCTTCCTTATATGCATTTCTTAACATGATATGGTCACATGTTCTTAATTTGTAGAGCAAGATTCTCGCAGTAATGGCTACATTCTCATAAACGCAAATGGTGGTCTGAATCAAATGCGATTTGGGGTGTGATTACTATCATTTACAATAATTTTTGTGCAGCCATTAGTATTCTTTGCCATGGTATCTGAGTCTCTTTTACATCTCAGATATGTGACATGGTTGCTGTTGCTAAGATTTTGAAGGCAACACTGGTTCTACCTTCACTTGATCATACATCCTACTGGGCAGATGACAGGTTGGCCCCTTTAACCTTAACTGTTCATTCCTAATCGGCTAATCCCCTATATCTTGTTAATCAATGCACTCATATATCCCTTTCATCCATTTTTTAGTGAATTTAAGGATCTTTTCAATTGGAGACACTTCATTGAATCACTGAAAGAAGACATTGATATTGTTGAAACACTACCTCCTGCATACAAGCATATAGAGCCTCTGGCCAAAGCTCCGATATCCTGGTCAAAGGTTAAAAACTAGACTTCTTTTAATCTACATTTACATCGATATATGGTGGAAAGGCTCACTAAGTATTTTATCCTGGCAGGTGAATTATTACAGAGATGAAATACTCCCTCTCTTGAAGAAACACAGAGTCATTTACTTCACACATACAGATTCTCGCTTAGCAAATAACGACCTTCCTAGTTATATTCAGAAGCTAAGATGCCGAGTTAACTACAGATCTTTGAAGTATTCTCATACGATCGAAGATCTTGGTGCTACCTTAGTTTCGAGGATGCGCCAGGATGGAAGCCCATATCTTGCTCTTCATCTAAGGCAAGCTCTATGCTCCTACATTCATCTCAGGATGCTTCTGTCTGCACAGTTTTTTTCCTTACTTTGTATACTTACCAACATTCTTCTAGTATTTTGGCATCTTGATTACCGCAATTTGTGTTGTAGCTTTGATTTATCATTTCCATCAGACCATGAAATGAAATCTTGGTTTACCTGTCTCCAAAATATACATGCAGCTGGAATTGGCTTGAACATATTAGTTTTCTGTCGGCATATTATGCAAGTCAACTGTTATGTCCGTGCTAGCACAGGTGAATCTATTAGGGCCTGTCTGTTGATCTTGCCAGTAAAGATAGGTGATTTCATGAACCCTGAATTGAAGTGAGTCTCATTTTAGTGATGTTTTATTGATAAATAGAGTGCCTATGTACATCACTGGTGAATGATCTAGGTGTGCTAGTTGGCACACATTTCACAAAATCATCTTGTGAAGAAGTTCTGGATTGCTTCAAATCATTAGGTTTATTGAGAAGTTCTACTATTGAGTTTTTGGAACTACAGCAGCAAACAATGCCACAGAACTGTGGCGCCAACATTCCAGAAGTTGTTGAGCTATGTTGTAGCCCAGCAGACCCTTTCTTGGAATCTTTTATAACATTTTAATGATTTACTGAACTCTCTCTAGATGCACCAGCTAAAACACTTAGAAGTGAGAAGCCATGTAGTACATACTGTGACATTTACTTCCACGAAAATAAAATGGGCTAACATTTATGTTGTTAGTTGTTCTTTTATGTACTTGAAACATGAGGGGGGCTTTCTTTAACAAATTAACAACTATGTTTTGCAGGTATGAGAAGGATATGCTAGCTTTTACTGGTTGCAGCCATGGCTTGACATCGGATGAGGAAGAGGAGTTACGTAAGATGCGTTATGAGGTCAGTCATTGGAAAGAGAAAGACATTAACGGAACCGAGAGAAGAAGTATTGGTGGCTGTCCTTTGACTCCACGGGAAACTTCACTCCTGTTGAAAGGATTGGGTTTCACACGGAACACCAGAATTTACTTAGTTGCAGGAGAAGCCTTTGGCAATGGAAGCATGCAAGCGCTGCTGGACGATTTTCCCTATATCTATTCTCATTCTACCCTTGCAACAGAAGAGGAACTTGAGCCCTTCAAAAATCATCAAAACATGCTTGCTGGTCTTGACTATATTGTAGCTCTCCAGAGTGATGTCTTCATGTACACATACGATGGAAATATGGCTAAAGCTGTGCAAGGCCATAGGCGTTTCGAGGACTTCAGGAAGACAATTAACCCAGATAGGTAACACCTTTCCCTTGTTAGAAGTACTATATGTGTATGGTCATTTTACTTCTACACCCAATGACCCAAGAGGCAGTAACCCAATTTACAAGTACATATGTTCTCCTTTTTCTTTCTGAATGTAAAAGTTCTCCTGCAGGATGGATTTTGTGAACCTGGTAGATGAATTTGATGAAGGAAGGATCCCTTGGGAGGAATTCAGTTCAGAAGTGAAAAGGTTGCACAAAGATAGAACAGGAGCTCCATATTTCAGGGAGCCTGGAGAGTTTCCGAAGCTGGAGGAGTCTTTCTTTGCAAACCCCTTGCCTGGCTGTATATGTGAGAAACATGGTGACCAATGAACAAGTACCCAGCCCAATTGATGCTTCTTTGACAAGCTGTGCTAGCAGAGGATATAGGCCCTCTGCTTTCCTGCCAGCTGCAGCATGCACAGTTTGTTCGTCCCTGATCATTTGTAGTCGAGACACGAGCGTTTGCGCCTACATTTTCAAGGGCATCCCCTGAAGTTCAGTGCAAGAAAATTTTGACAGGCGATCAACATATTCAAGCGATTGGTGGTGGTAAACTAATTTTCATACGACCAAAGCACGTGGGGGTGAGGCATGTCGCAGCGATCTGAAGCAGTATATAAGAAGTAACTACGAGTTGGTGGAGTACGTGTAGGTATCCCTGGTATATGTTCTTTTCTTTGTTGCACTTATATTGTGCCGATTACTGCTGTTGCTGCTAAGTACGAGTAGTATTTTGTGTAGACAACATTGGATGTATGCGGTTGTTCAAAATGTGGGTAACCTTTTGCCCCTACCTGTACAACTGGAAATTTTGCCACTTGTATTTTGTTCAGTATATGAAGAAATATACAATGGAGAGGCTCACATCGAATACTACTTATCCTGTTTCTGTACCGATTCTTCAAGAACTCATGCTCATTAGCAGCTGTACATTATGGATCTCCTGGAGGCTAGAATTGCCTTTATGCAACCGTAATTCACCCCTGAACTTATGCTCCTCGCGCCGATTTCAGTTGCTCACTAACTTCAGCATGATGGGTATTTCTTCACAGAGGCTGTGGAAGAAACATTGAGGTTCCAGAATTATGTGCTGTGAGCTTGTGAAGCGGTCTGCCTCTTTCAAGTCACATGATGTAAAGCAAATTTACATCAAGTACATATGATGGTCCGCTCCTCTCCCACCTGGTTGGTGTAGTTACCGAGGTGCATAACCTGAGTTGAATTGGAAGGTGAATAACCTGAGTTTATGTTTTGTGACTTCACAGTGTCTACGTGAAAAATCTAAATTTCATTCCTCAAAAAGGAAACAAAAAAACATTCATAAAGGCAAAGATCTTCACTCCAACTTGAGTTTTCACATGAGGCATGTTTTGTAATACCTTAGGTGATTCAGATTTGGCTAAACATACACATGTTGGTGACTGTCTGAGAACATGATTAGATTTTGTGGTGATTTTACCTCCTTCATTTTCTAGTGTTTGCAAAGCATAACTAAAACTTGAGAGAGAGAGCTTTACTAATCTATCTTCTCTTAAAGGATTAAGACCTCCCAAGGAAGAACCCTATGGATTTCATGACCTCTATCTATCCTTGAGATTTGAGGACGAATACCACCAAGACCTCCATCACTCCTAGAGATTTGGGCAAGAACTACCTGCTATTTACCTTTATTTCCTTTGTTGTTTTTGGATCTAAGACGCACCTCTTAGATTGAATTGGGTTTTGAGGAGTAATTGGTATGGATCTTGTTCTTGAGTGATTTACTCTTATATTTTCCCTTTGATTGCCCTTGATCCTTGTGTTTCTTCTCAAAACACCTCCAATTCATGAAGATTGGACCACCTTTGCGGCTTGCCCCTTATCAGTGTGCCAACAAGCGAGACTTGGCAGAGGGTTTTCAGTGAACTTCAGATCAATGTTATGTGCACCACACCGATTGACACGCTCGAGAAATGGTGGCTTACTGCTCACAAGAATTTTCAATAAAAGGACAAAAGGAGCTTCAACTCATTGGTGATTCTCATCCCTTGGCACCTTTGGAAATAAAGAAACGATCGAGTCTTCACCGACCCCAGGCACTCTACTGAGTGGGCTTATTGGAATTAGGCAGATTTGTTATAAGATGGTTATAGTTTAGAGTGTTGGTGGGGTCTGTGTTGTGCTAAACGCGCACATTTCAGCGTAAGGGTGTTGTAAAACTATTTCTGCCTACGGTACACCTTTGGCGTACTCTCTAAAGCTGTGTTCAGTTGACAGGTATTTGAAGGGGGATTGGCCGGGATTGAGTGGATTTAATCCCCTACAACTTACAAATTAATGAAATGGTGCATATTCTCGAGCTAGAAAAACGTGAGTGAACATATAAATATGCTAGTCATTCTCCAAACAAGAAAGAAAAACATGCATATTTTCCATGATTTATTCACGTCTTCACTAACATACATAATCTGACATTACTAATTATTCATTGTAGCTGTGATTGTAGAAGTACAGGTTCTGCTGACCCAATATGGTTGCCTACTACACCTCAGCAGTCTACTTTGACTTTGTTATCCAATTCAGTGAATTCTTCAAAATATGCCTTGAGGTGTTCATACGAGTAGTTGACGTCGTCAACGGCGCACATCTCCCTGATGCTGTGCATAGACAATTGTGGTGCTCCAATATCCACAGTACGAATACCAACACCGCTGGCGAGTATTGGCCCGATTGTTGACCCACAAGCCATGTCGTTGCGAACAACAAAATCCTGCAAAAATAAAGTCGTTTTCATAGATGAAAAAAGTAAGATGTAATCAGGTACTGTTGAACCGGTATGGGCCCTAGCCCATCAAGATCTGTCTCTTGGGCCCAAGCCCATGAGAGGTGCTGACCTAGAAGAGGAGCCCCTCTTCCCCCTGCCCCGGTGTGAGCCGCCAGACACGAGAGGAACTACTCGTGAGTCACCAGACACCACCTGCCCTCCTCTCTGTAGGTACTCCCCCTCTCATCTCAACATGGTATCAGAGGCCAGCGACGGCGGGGCCTAAGGAGACGGCGGCGACGTCCGGCGAGGTGGCGGCGGATCTGGCGCGCGCGCGGGAGGCTGCGGAGAGCTGCACGCACGAGAGACGCGGGGAGCGGCCCGGCAGAGCTGCGCGGGCGGCTGCTGCTGCTGCTTCTTGGACCGGAGGCAGAGCCCCTGCGCGGGCGGCTGCAGAGGAAGAGGAGCTGCTCGGGGTGGTTGCTGGCGTGCGTGTGCTGAGCGGCAGCAGGCAGAGGAGCAGAGGAGGAGCACTAGTGGAGAGAAGGAGTGCGTGCGTCCTGCGTGCGCTGTGGTGCTGCTGAGCGGAGAGTAGAAAGGGGAGTGATCGAGAGGAGAGGAGCTGCTGCTGGGCGCTGTGGTCCTGGAGGCTGCGTGTTTGCTGCTGCTGACTCTGTTGCTGCTACTGCTGGTGCTGCTGAGGGGGAGAAGGAAGAGGAGGTGCTGGAGCTTATTCCTGCGAGGAGCTGCTGCTGGTTGGAAAGAGAAGAAGAGGTGTTGCTGAAGCTGAGCTGCTGCTGGTTGGAAAGAGAAGAAGAGGTGTTGCTGCTGTTGCTGCTTATCCCGCCAAACAATGGCTAAACCAACTGGTCTTGCCGAGGCTTTGGAGAAGCTCGCTAAGATCCTCGCGGAGTCCAACTCTGGGGCCATCGTTCCTCGACAGGAAGTGGCTCAAAAGCTTGAAATGTCGCCCCTGGACATGAAGCTAGAGGGGGCAACAAATTATTTGAGCTGGTCCAGAAGGGCTTTGTGGGCTGTGGAGCAGAAGGAGCTTGATGGATATTTGTTGGGCACCGTTGTAGAACCAAGGGACAAGAGTAGTGCAGAGGGCAAGAGGTGGAAGGTCATCCACTCTGTACTTATGGTGTGGTTGTTGAACTCCGTGGTGCCCTCCATTGGACGCTCTGTGGAGGGGCTATCCTCACCTGCTGAGATATGGAAGATTCTGTCCACTCAATACTCTGGCAAGGGCAATGTCATGCTCATTGCTCAGATTGAGGACAAGATTAGGTTGCTGCGTCAAGATGATGGCATGTCAGTGATGACATACGTGGCAGAACTGCAGGCTCTGTGGGCTGACCAGGATAACTGTGATCCCTTGGAACTCTATGATGCGGCTTCAATCGAGTCAGGGCATAAGTGGATGGCACGCAGGCGTGTGCTGAAATTTTTGGCTGGCCTCAAAGGTTGCTTTGATGGCAGGAAGGCTTCCCTGTTGCACCAACCTAGTCTGCCTACCATTCCTGAGGCTATTGCAGCGATGACTCAAGAGGAGGTGCGCCTATCCCTTGAGCATGCAGACATGAAGGTTGTGCCAGCTTCGACATTTGCAGTCACTGAGCGCATGGAGTGGGGAGATCCCACCAAATGTCATATCTGTGGGGAGGTAGGTCACTGGAAGAGAGAATGTCCAACTCGTGGCAGAGGCAGGGGATATAACAGAGGGGGAGCAGGCAGAGGTAGAAGTGCTAGAGGCAGAGGTGGATACTCAGAGACCTCATGGAGCCAGGCTTCTAGAGGTAGAGGTGGCTACTCAGGACACTCAGGGGGTCAGAGGGCTCACATGGCCGTTGCAGGAGACACTGGGACGTCCAAAGGCAAAGATGTAGATGATGTTGTCTATGGAGACTTTGCTCACTGGGCCTCCACTGATGAAGGTAATCCGGAAAGAGCATCTCTTGCTACTAATGAGAGTGCTCCAGAGTGGGTTCTTGACTCTGGAGCATCTAAGCATGTTGCTAGTAACTCATGTGTGTTCGAATCTTACACTAAGCATCCTCCCTCTCACACGGGCACTATACAAACGGCTGATGGCACAAAACAACCAGTCATAGGGGTTGGTACAGTAAAGTGTACTCCGACCATTTCCCTATCGTCAGTTTTACATGTGCCAGCCTTTCCTGTCAATTTGGTCTCTTTCAGTGCACTCATTGATCAAATGGACTGTCGTGTGATCCTTGACAAGTTCGGTTGCTTGATTCAGGTGCGACAGACGAGCCAGACGGTTGGGACTGGCACCAGGCGTAGGGGGCTCTGGTACATGGACCAGGAGGTGCAGCCGGACTTGGTGTGTGCTGCGACCATGGAGGATAAGGAGAAGCAGGCGATGATCCATCATTGTAGGATGGGGCATGTATCTTTTGATAAGATGAGTAGAATATTTCCGGATGTTATGTGTGGAATAGGCAAAGGCAAGCTGACATGTGATGCTTGTGAATATGCAAAACACACACGGGCCTCATATGTGAGTAAGGGGCTCAGGAGCATATCTCCTTTTATGCTTATTCATTCGGATGTATGGACTAGCCCAGTGGTGTCAATGAATGGGAAGAAGTATTTTGCTACCTTTATTGACTGCTATTCTCGCATGACTTGGATTTACTTGATGCGTCACAAGGATGAGGTGTTTAGCTGTTTTCAGAACTTCCATGCTCTTGTAAAGAACCAGTTTCAGGTACAGGTCAAGGTGCTCAGGACGGACAATGGAACGGAGTATGTGAACAACATTTTTGGGGCTTTCATGGCTGACCATGGGATTCTTCATCAAACTTCATGTCCGGACACCCCCCCTCAGAATGGAGTGGCCGAACGGAAGAATCGTCATGTTCTTGAGGTCGCTCGGTCGTTGATGTTTACCATGAATGTGCCTAAGTTCTTGTGGGATGATGCAGTTATGACAGCCACATACTTGATCAACCGAACACCTTCCAGGATACTTGGCATGAAATCTCCGTCTGAGTTGATCATTGGAGATAATAAGTTTGTTGTTCCCCCAAAGTTGTTTGGCAGTACCTGCTTTGTTCGTGATCACCGACCATCTGTTGGCAAGCTTGATCCTCGGGCAGTGAAGTGTGTCTTTCTGGGATACTCGTCTAGTCAGCAGGGGTATAAATGTTGGTGTCCCTCTGAAAAACGCAGGTTTGTAAGTATGGACGTTACATTCAGGGAGTCTGAGCCATTCTATGGTGAGCCGACTGATCTCAGTCTGTTGTTTGCAGAGCTTGACCACCTACACCCTGTGCATGATGGTCAAGAGGGGGAGAAGGATGTGTCTCATACTCACGGTGATCCTGTGGACATTAACACTGATAATGATGTGCAGGCTCAGGTTCAACCAATAGTGGGTACAATTCCGGTTAGTACCATCACTGATGATGATGTGCGGGCTCATGTCGAGCCAACTGTCGATACACTTAAGATTGGTGCTCTCCAGGTTCCTGTTCGGGATCGATGGCAGACGAATACCCTGGTGTACTCTCGGCGGCAACCACAAGTGCAGGGGGAGCAGCAAGGCAGGGAGGCAAGAGTGCAGGGGGAGCAGCAAGGCAGGGAGGCAAGAGTGCAGGGGGAGCAGCAAGGCAGTGAGGCAAGAGTGCAGGGGGAGCAGCAAGGCAGTGAGGCAAGCTCATCTGACACAGTGGAGCTGCCCATTGCGTTGCGAAAACCTACACGTGAAGCGGCAAGGAAGGGTGAGGTAGCAAGGAAGGCTCTGCCAAAGGATGATGCTTGTGATGACCTTGATATTGGCAATTTTGTGTCTTACAAGGCTTTGTCACCTTCATATAAGGCGTTTGTTGCCTCTCTGCAAACTGTGTCTATCCCTAGGGATTGGAAGGCTGCAAAGCAAGATCCGAAGTGGCGTGAATCGATGATAGAGGAGTTAGAAGCATTGAAAAAAAACAAGACATGGGTGCTAACCACATTGCCGGCAGGAAAGAAAGCAGTGAGTTGTAAGTGGATTTTTACTGTGAAGCAGAATCCTGAGGGCAAGGTGGAACGGTATAAGGCTAGATTGGTTGCCAGAGGATATAGTCAAACTTATGGAATTGACTATGATGAGACATTTGCTCCAGTTGCAAAGATGAACACGGTACGGGTATTGGTCTCGTGTGCTGCAAACTTTGGGTGGAAATTGCACCAGTTAGATGTCAAGAATGCCTTCTTACATGGTGACTTGAAAGAAGAGGTATACATGGAGATACCGCCAGGTTTTGGCACAGAACAGACTACGGGGAAGGTATGCAGGCTGAAGAAATCCTTGTATGGTCTGAAGCAATCGCCGAGGGCATGGTTTGATAGGTTCAGACGAGCTGTTTGGAATATGGGGTATGGCCAATGTAATGGTGACCACACGGTGTTTTATAGACACACTAATAAGAAGATCACCATTGTTGCAGTGTATGTTGATGATATCATCATCACTGGAGATGATGAGGAGGAAATAAAGAGAGTGAAGGGGTGTCTGAGCAAGGAGTTTGAGGTAAAAGACTTAGGAAATCTAAAGTACTTCCTTGGCATAGAAGTGGCCCGGACAGAGAAGGGAATATCTTTGTGCCAACGAAAATACACCTTGGATCTTTTGAGTGACATGGGCATGATGGGATGTCGTGCAGCCCCTACTCCAATTGAACAAAATCATCAAGTAACAGCACAATCAGGTGAGCTAGTGAATAAGGAAGATTATCAGAAGCTGGTTGGGAGGTTATTGTACTTGTGTCATACCAGGCCTGACATTACGTATGCCGTGGGGGTGGTGAGCAGATACATGCATGAACCAAGGAGAGGGCATCTTGATATTGTTCACAGAATCCTGAGATACTTGAAGGGGACTCCGGGTAAAGGGTTGTGGTTTGCGAAGAGTGGACATCTTGAGGTGGATGGCTATAGTGACTCTGATTGGGCTAGCTGTCAAGATGATAGACGATCAACTTCAGGTTACTGTGTGTTTGTGGGAGGAAATTTGGTGTCATGGAGAAGCAAGAAACAGAATGTTGTGTCTAGATCAACAGCAGAAGCTGAATATAGAGCATTATCTCAAGGGTTGTGTGATATGCTCTGGGTGAAGCACCTACTATGCGAGTTGAAACTCTTGAGGAAGGGACCCTTAAGGGTGTGGTGTGACAATCAGTCAGCTATAGCCATTGCTAATAACCCAGTTCAACATGATAGGACGAAGCATGTGGAAATTGATCGCTTCTTCATTAAAGAGAAACTTGATGCTGGGATCATCAGCCTTACTCATGTCAGCTCTGGGCAGCAGTTTGCAGATTGCTTGACAAAGGGACTGGGAACAAAGGACTGTAACTTGGCGTGTGACAAGATGGGGATGATAGATATCTACCACCCATCTTGAGGGGGAGTGTTGAACCGGTATGGGCCCTAGCCCATCAAGATCTGTCTCTTGGGCCCAAGCCCATGAGAGGTGCTGACCTAGAAGAGGAGCCCCTCTTCCCCCTGCCCCGGTGTGAGCCGCCAGACACGAGAGGAACTACTCGTGAGTCACCAGACACCACCTGCCCTCCTCTCTGTAGGTACTCCCCCTCTCATCTCAACAGGTACCAAGATCGGCGATTGGCTAATGATCTGGAACCACCCACCAGCCCAAGAGCTTATCTAATAAGTTGTATTTTTACTTCTTTCTCTAGATGTCGATGCAGCCTAATATCTTTGACTATTGCTTATTCTAAATATGCTACAGAAATTATTTGTATAGTCATATGGGATAGAGGTACTTCTAATACACAAATCAAAGTATTATGTAAATTAGGTTAAAGTTTTAAAACATAGACAATATGATTGCTAAAATGATACGTGTCTTCGTGGAGCTGCCCAGGATATATGTTTGGTGGAGCTAAAACGACATGTATCTTGGTGGAGCTGCCTAGTATGTTTGGTGGAGCTCAAAGCAATGCTTTACTGGGCAAACTTGCTCATACGAATTGGCTCTCCTAATAAGTAGAAAACATTTTATTATTCCTCCTTTTTTTCCACGTGGTCCACTAGATAGTACTCCCATTGTTCCAAATTAATTGAAATTCTAGCTTTGTCCTAAGTCACATTTCTTTAAGTTTGACCAGGCCTATAGAGAAATATATCAGCATCTACAATGCCAATTAACTTAATTAGACTCATCATAAAATATACTCCTCCCAAAATAAGTGTCTCAACTTTGTACTAACTCTAGTACAAAGTTGTACTAAGTTTGAGACACTTATTTTGGGGCGGAGGAAGTATATTGTTGTTGTTGTTGTCGGCATGAAAACAACATAAGAGTAGGGGGTATCTTGTCGTTAGTACTCTTATTTTGCAATCACAAAATCAAGTATAAGTTGAGAAGGGCAATTATGGCAAGCTAATCCACAATTGTAATAGGGGTTCCTCCTTTTTATATGTACTAACCTGGATAGGTAACTGGAGCCTCTCAGCAATTTCTCGGAAAATAAAAGCTGTCACGGCATTTGTAGCATATCGTTGATTAGCATTGTGCTTAATCACAAGTCCACCATGCAACTTTGGCTGGTGGTTCTCCTCGTGCTTTTCCTGGAAAGATAGATCATTTTCTATCAGAATATTACTGCATACCTGTGAACCCATAAACTGATCCAAAAATACTATTATTACCATATAATTGGGGTGCAAGGCATGAGCCATATCTGCAGATACAAGGAAACTCCTTTGAATAGCCTTTTCTAGCAACTAAAAAAAATGAAAGCAGATAGTCAGAATATGGAACTCAAAAGGGCAGCCCCAGTGCATGTAGCTCCCGCTTGCGCAGGGTCTGGGGAAGGGTCCGACCACTTTGGGTCTATTGTACGCAGCCTTTCCCTACATTTCTGCAAGAGGCTGTTTCCAGAGAATATGGAACTCAACTTGGAGCAATAAACTACACACAATCTGGCATAAATCATTTAAAGTGAAGTTGAATCATAAAAGAAATGTGTATACCTGAGCAGGGAAGGTACTTTTTTTACGAATGAAGAGTTATGGACAAATTAACTTAAAATTGAATTCCATTAAGGGTGTGCAATAACTGTTATAATAATTTTAAATAAATGAATATTATAGGTCGTGCCATGGATGGTTAGCAGATAAGCAGAAACAAAATGATGACATAAAATCAGGTAATGTGAAAAATCAAATCCAATAGCCAGCTGAAATAAAGTCAGTGGATTGGGTGCTGGGTGAAGGAAATTAGTTTTGTACCTTGGAATTTGAATGGTTAAAGCAGCATGTGATTCTTGTTAAAGCATCCAGCATTGCAGGCGAACCAGCTCCCTGAGCCGAATCAGAACCAACCTCCTCATGATCAAATAGAGCCACCATCCTGACGCCAGATTCATGATCAAGAGAGTGGTCGGTAGAAGTTGACTCCACCAGGGCCTGAAAAAGTATTGGACAACTCGTTATATCGGGACTTTGTTGCAAAATAAGGACAGTAATACGTATTTGTTAGAAACTGAAGTGTGTTAGCTTCATTGACCAACTACACTTTGTATATTATTAGAATCATAGGGATCATACGCATGTCGTGGAACAATTAATATCATAAAGAACAACCAAATTATGATATCAAAATTATAGTTAGTAGTAATCAACTCTTATCACAACCAGGATTGCAATTCTTGACAAGGGGGTTTCTGTGTGGTCAAATCAAGAACAAATCAAAGGTGGTATATGAGGGAATGTAGAAGCAATGGGTACAATCATCCATGAGAAAATGAGCTATTGTAGGGAGTACGAGTATCCAAATCCAGCAACACTATAAGCTTCATAAAGTGTTGTTTGGGCCTTTGAGGCGTTTTCCCCATTTTCTCCTAAATTGCAGAATCCACACATTTTTGTGTTGTAACATCCTAGGTTTGGGTGTGTGTGACCATCACCTATAAGCAAGATAAAGACTTGGTGTGTTTCAACATGGATCTTTTTCTTATTTGGATTTTGTTGCGTAAACAAGTAAAATTTTGCAAAGGCAAATTTGGGAACTTAAAATTAAATCACCTGAGTTCATAAAAGGGCATCTTGGACCATGTAATATTTTTTCTGAGATTATTGGCGGCACAAGACTAGCTCAAAATGTTATTAGCACATAAACCCTAAAAACAAGGGTATGTTATTAGCACAAAAATCCTAGAAAACAAATCTTAGCTTAGTTTGGATCCCCCAAAGCCATCTAGGCCGAAAACTCACCAAGTCCCTTCTCAAAAAGTTCGAAATCTGATCAAATCAGTTTTGGCTCGAACTTTGACCAATCTTCTGAAAAATACAAGAATATTCAAACCAGGAACCTCCTAGACATCAAGTTCAAGCCAGTAACTTAGCCCGCAACCCCCTACACAAGTTCAAACCAGGAAGTTGCCAACCATGCACTTCCCAGATTCATACCTTATGTTTGAATTTGAACTCAAACCCATTCGACCAAACCAGCAACAAATTAGCTTCTAGAAGCTTGGCTCTGGCAAGTATGGGACCCGCACCTAATAGTGAATCGAGCCACAGGGCCACACCAAATGCTCCACGGCGCAGGCGGAGCTCACGCATGCCGAGGCCACGAGCAGGCGCTCGACCCAATTCACGTGCCTGCAGCACCAGAGGAGGCCGTTGAAGCCCCCTGTCCCCATCCTAACACACAGAGGACCAGGCAAACGACGAGGAGCTTTTTCCCCTGGCACCAGCCCATGTGGTAACTGTCCAACCAGAGCGCTCTGTCGCATGTTGCAGTCGGTGCAAAATCGCACCCGCCAGCCGAGAGGATCTCTCCCTCATGTCGTCCTTATTTCCCCCTGCGTCAGCCAAGCCTCAGCTCGCTCCCCTCTCTTCTCTCCCCTACAAACCCACGGAGAGAGCCTTGCCAACGAGCTGGCTGGAATTCATGAGGCCCCGCTCGACAGACTCTCTTTCACTTCTACCTGCACAAGAGCACCCCCTACTCTTATAAAAGCTAAACCCCCCCCCCCCCCTGCTCGCTCGTCTCTCCAGGATCTCCTGTGATGCCGATCTCCTAGCTATCGTGCCCCGTGCCCTCATAGATGTCGTGATCTCTGAAAATCCCTAATGCTTTGATCGTCATAGCTTTCATTGGACTTTTGTATGCCTTTGTTGGCTTTTGGGTTAGGTTTTTTGTTTTGGCATTTGTTTGCCTGATACTACTGGTACCTGTTCTCGCTGTATGGACCTGCTGGCAGGCTTCGTTTCTGAGTAAATGGAGCATGGGAGCTCTTTCCCTGTTGGTCTAAAAATAAGGTAGCCCTGCTCACCCCCCAAACTAGGGCACCCAAATTATAGCCTCCCCGTCGCCCCTCGCACAACAACCAGACATCATCCATGGAGAGCTACCTCCAACCACTCAGAGCGCCACCCAAGCACCCCCCACCACCTTTGCACACCCCCAATTGACTCCCAGCCGAAGGACAACCCCTGGGAGCCCGTCTTCCTCGACTCGGGCAGCACACTCCGTCGCACTGCTGGGAGGTTGCTCCGCCCGATACGGTAAGCCCGCATCTGATTCCTTCCGAGTCCTAGCCCCTTCAACCCTTTCTAAACCAACGTCATACTCTTTTCCAGCAGTCGCGAGGCAGAGCGAGGCCAGCAACTCCACATCTAGGTCAGTCACATGGGCTGGGCCTTATGGGACAAGTGGAGATGGGCCAGGCCCATACCGGTTCAACAGAGAGAGACATGTATGCAAAAATATTTGAAATAGTGTGAGATGAAAAGAATTTTAGTACTTTCAAAACATGTGGAATATGCAAATATGGTCTCCATAGTCTACATGCAAAAACTTAAATGGAGAAACAAACCTTCAGTGAACAAAATGACATGCAAAGGTTGTCAAGCCTTCCCGAAAAGATGAATTCTTTCATGGCACCTGCTACAACGCTTGGTTGGGTATCACACAGCTGCAGCTCGAAATCACAGATCTCATCAACTTCACAATTAGCCTCTTTAGCAATCAACTGCAAAAAAATGAAAGCAACATACATTAAGTAAAAACTAAAACATACTTCCAAATCCAAGGGCTCTTGATATTTAATAAGTGAGAATGTTTGGCTCCACGTAATGTTAGAAATACATAACCTGCAACAATAGTGGATGGTGCTTTGTGTTTTCGGCACCGGATGACTCCCCTGGAACATTTCCTTCCACTAATTTCTGCATTTCATGCTGCAAAGAAAAAAAAAGTTTGAATCAAGATTCGAATTTTCAAAGCAAACAAAAGAAGATAAGCGTCCTATGGTTCTTTTATCGTAATAGTTTAATTCCAAATAATTAAAGGACAATAATGGCATTCTTATGAACATATTAATTTCAAAATTTAACATTTTCTGGATAAACTAGGTGGAGCATTCTAAGATAACGAAAGATGCCTGAAGTTTTGCACTATTAATCATTTGAAGAAATTGATACTACACAGTTTTGTTCAGAACGTGTGAACATGAAGAAGAGTAGAAGACATGTACACAATGTGCAAGCAAGTGTTGCTTCTTACATAAAGAATACAACATCACAAGGTGTATCAATATCCTAGCGGAACAACTGACATTGATGTTATACAGAGGCTATGCCTCTTCAAACTGAAAATTATGGTGAAATAACAAAAAATTCATGCTAGTTAATTCCTTGGCTCAAAGATATTATGCCCATCATCAAGTACAATAAATAACAAAGAAGCTGACTGAAAACACGAAGATCAGATTCTGATCAATGCAGTCAAATCACCTTAATCAATGTGCCCAGCACTGGGACAAGATGATTCTGATTGTTAATCTTCAGACCTTCCGAGGAGATAGTCCTGCGCAAAATATGAATAAGACACATGAGAAGTATTATTGTAAGTATGTAATAGACTAAGTGTCCAAAACACCAGGGTTAAATCCAAACATAGGTTGCATTATACTCCCCCTGTCCCAAAATAAGTGTCTCAACTTTATACTAACTTTAGTACAAAGTTGTACTAGAGTTGAGACACTTATTTTGGGACGGAGGGAGTAGTGCGTAATTCCATAATGAGGCTACGATTATTTAGTACTGGCACCGTGACATAGCAAATTAAGTACTCCCTCCGATCCAAAATAAGTGTCTATGGTTTTAGCTTAAAGGTAACCACGACACTTATTTTGGATCAGAGGGAGTATATAATATTTTCAGAACTTCCATTCAAGCAATATATGAAAGCTGAATAGGAAGTTTCACATACCCCTTAGGTGAGGCACTAAAAGTTAATCTTTAATTCTACATCTAGCACTGCAATCTGTAAACAACTAGTGATAATACTTCACAAATACATAAGTTCAAAAAGTGGAGAACAATGATACCGAATTTACATTGCAGTACGGACCAGATATCAAAACCAATGTTTAGCTATTTCTCTTCGTGCAAAAGAACAGGATGAAACTTCCAGAATAGTGTTCTAAACTATAGGCCCAAAATGCTCTTCTACTATATTGGATAATATGATCCAACTGGATGAACTACCGAGTAACAAGGCACGATAATGAAAGCCCTTCAGTTTAAGGAAACACACGATAACTAGTTTTTCCAAGTTTTATACGAGAGTATGAAACTTATGTGGTTGTACAAAGGATAATTCAAGGTTGTCTTTTAGATGATGCATGAGATACAAGGGTTAACACAAGAAACTGAATGGAGATACAGAAGTGCAATATTTGCAATCTAAAGATCATTTCCTTTGACTGTTTTCATAGACTTCATTCATTATAACAATCTTAGGATTCATCCATTGCATAATAAAAAGCTCTCAAATGCAAGAACTGCTCCAAAATGAAGGAGTAATTTTCAAAGGCTTCACAATACTGAAATATCTATACTAAAAAAGAGTTTTTATCACCAACCTGTCTAGGTGAATAGCCAAAGTGGGGATTCTCATGATAGGCTCTTGCACTCTTACAAGCTTATGTCCATAAGAGACCACACCGTCCTTCTTCTCTCGCACAAGCACCCTACCAGCAATGGTAAGATCACGGTCAAACCATGTATACCACAATCCACCTCCATAGGTTTGGACTCCAACCTCAAGATAACCTCCCTTGGTTATCTGTGAAAGAAGAAGCAAGATTCTGTTAGTAAATCATCAAAATCTAGCACCTAATAAGTAAGACTAAACAGCAAACTAGGATATCTGATTGATAAATGAACCGCTGTTCCTGCAAAGCATTGTCAGTCGATGTTTCAGGACACAACTGCTCTGAAATCAATAACTAAGAGCTCACCTTGGTGACAGGCTTGAGCTTCAGGCATGGACTGTCCGTATGTGCGCCAATGATGTGGAACCCATTACCGGCAACGTACCTACCAAACATCGACACCAGATTGTATTGGATTAGATTCATTTTTCCATTTACAAAAGAGTGTGCATTTTGTGTCGGGAAACCGAAGGAGAGGAAGTGGATAGAGCGGGCTCACTTGGCGCCGATAGCGAAGGCGACGATGGCGGAGTGGTTGCGTGTGAAGAAGTACTTCCGGCCGGGCTGAAGCCCCGTCCACTCCTCCCGCTCCGAAAGCTGCTCGAACCCCGCCGCCTTCAGCAGTCGCTTCGCCTCATCTTCTCCCGCCGGAAGCAGCAGCAGGAGATAGATCCAGTCCAGATCAGTTCAGTTCAGTTCACGTCACGTCAGTCACGAACAAGCGAGAGGGAAGCGGGACAGGACGCGTACCGACGGCGTGGAAAGCGGTGGGCGAGGCGTTGAGAAAGTCGACGAGGTCGGAGACGACGGCGGCCATGGGCGGCGGGATGCGCTAGGGGCGGAACCGCGGAGGTGGGAACTGAAGGAAACACGATCGGTCGGAACGTTGCTCCGCCGTATCTTATTATTATGTGTAGCACGACTTCGAATACGGAGCGTATTACAATGTGTATCCCCGAGGTCTTCAAAGCGGATACGGACATGGGAATCAACCTGTGGTTGAGTTGGTTAGGGCATGTCCAGCCGCGCCCTCAGGAAGGCCTCCCCAGATGATTTTTTCGTGCCGGCGCCAAAAAAACGGCCCAGTCGCGCCTTCAGGAGTCCGGTTTTCGCCGGCCTGGGCCGAAAACAGCGCCGGCGGATCCAGGCCGAACCCGGCGCGCTGGGGGGCGCCCGGGGGCGCCGGGGCGAACTGTTTTGGCGCGAAACAGCCGCGGGCCCACCGCGTCAGCGACATGGCGCCTCGTCTTCCCCCAACGGTCTCGGTTTCCGCGGGGAATCAATGCCAAGGCTGCCGCCGGTCAGTCTTCCTATTGATTCCTCACGGGCGGCGCGTCACGGGACGGCGCGCCGACGCCTCCCCTCCCTCGCACGCGTACACACGGATGCGGCGCGGCTATATAGCTGGTGGCCTGCACTCGCCTGTGCCCACACCAGCCCCGCCCCTCGCCGCCGCCCAGCTCCTCCCTCTCCCTACCTCTCCCGAGCGCCGCCGCCCAGCCCCTCCCTCTATCTCTCTACCTCTCCCGGGCCCGTCGCCATGGCGGAACGCTTTCCCGAAGACGAGGCGGCGGCCAACGGCTTCGGCCGCCGTTCGCTCCGCGAACAGGAGTCCTGGCTCCTGTTCCAGGCGAACTTCCCGGCGCCGCCAGACATGCGCGCCGGGCCGACGGGGTGGAGGCTCAGCGCCGGGGGAGTGCCCATTCCCCCGTTGCCCGACGTCGTGGCGAAGCCAAAGTACTTCGCCGAGGAAGTCGAGGTCGTGCGCGCCTCCCTCACCGACGCCCAACTCTCCCTTCCCCAGTACGCCGCCGACAACCACGCGGCTTGGGCGGCGTATTTCGAGCGCCGCCAGCAGCAGCGCTTGGCGTCCATCAACGGCGCGCCGGTGGTTGGCGGTCGGCAGAACAGCGAGGGGCGCCACCTGTGGTGGGGCGTCCCCGGCCGCACACTCGAGGGCGTGCTGACGTACCTCGAGGGCGGCAACGACTCGCCGTTGGCGTACCCGGTGAGGGCGGCCGCCCCGCGCAGCACCGACGCGCCGGGCCATGGGCGCCAAGGAGGTTCGGGTCCTCCTCCTCTTCTTCCTCCTCCCGATCTTCATCGCACTCCTCCGGCACTCCGGCCCTGCTCGGCGTCAAGGCCGAGCCCGCGGCGGAGACGCCACTCGACCGACGCACTCGCAGCGCCGGCATCGTCATCAATGAGGGCGACCGGCGCGCCTACTCGTCGGCTCCTCCTCCGCGCTTCGTCAAGCCAAAGACGGAGCCGGGACTCGCGCCGGTGAAGAAGGAGCCGGCCGCGCCGGTGACGACGGAGCTCGACGACGATGACGCGGCCCTGGAATGGGCGCGCAGGGACTCCATAGCGATGGAGAAGGAGCGCCTGGAGAAGGCGAAGGAGCGCCAGCGCGCCGCCCTGCTTCGCTTCGCGGAGCGTCGACGCGGCCGCGACGAAAGCGGAGTCGTCATCATCTGCGACAGCGACGACGACGACGACGATGCGCCGCCACCAGTCCGCCATGGCGACGCCGGGCAGGGGTCCAGTAGGGGCGCCCGCGTCAAGGAGGAGAAGGCCGACGACGACGATGGCGGCGACGGCGGCGACTTCAGCCAGTTTTTCCTTTAGATTAGTTTATGTATATGTGCTATGTAATGAAAATCCGCGAACTTCGCCGAAATGTGTCGAAATTTATCGTGTTTGGCCGAATTTTATCGTGTTTAAGCCGAACTTCGCCAAACTTCTTTTATTTTAAAACGTGTCTGGGGCAGCCCTGGGGCCGGCGGCTGGGGACCAACTCGCCCCCAGGCCCAATTTTTGCGCCGGCTCACCCCCAGGCGGCGATTTTAGGCGCCCCCTGGGGGGCCAACGGCTGGAGATGCCCTTAGGTGGACAGTGATATTCCCAACCCATCAGGGTTCAAATCCTGGTGCTCGCATTATTCCTGAATTTATTTTAGCATTTCTGGCGATACGCTTTTAGCGGGAGGAGACGTTCCCGTCGACGACGAGGCGCCTACGGTGACTTTGTAAATCTCAAGATGATATGCCGGCTCAGTCTCTCGGAGGTGCTCATAGGGGTAGGATGTGCGTGTGTGCGTTTATAGGGATGAGTGTATGCGCGTGTATATGAGCGCTTGTGTCTGTATTGATGCTAAAAAAGCGGATACGGACCTCAACCCATGTCCGGACGTGTCTATGTGGATAACCAAAGGAGCAAAGGTCTTCCAACCAGTCACCAAAATATTCAAGTCCAGTCCTTCACTGTACGCGACTTTTTTCTATCCTAGCCGTCGCCACCACCAGGCGACTAGGGAGGCGCTCTCTTTCCTCCGATCTCCACCGGCCGGGGCGTTGGTCCCCTTTCCCTTCGGCTGCTCTGACGGCAGAAGGGAGTGGGGACCCCGTTCCTCTACTCTGTAGTTAGGTTTTGGATTTATAGGCCATGGTGCGTCGTTAAAGTGGTGGGAGGGGCGCCCGGACGAATAAATCTGTCTCAACTCTACTCCCACGCCGGCGGTGCCCTTCATGGCGGCGTCTCGGAGTTGATGGCATCGTGTCTCTGTCGATCTCACAGATCGGCAGCGTTGGGGTTCATGGATGGTGTTGGCGAGGCGGCAGCGGCGACTCCATCAGGTGTGTCTCTCCTTCTGCTTTGTTTCCGTTGTTGTGACGTTGTCTCCGACGTCATGGTGGAGCGGGGAGGTTTTGTCATTCAGGAGTACGCGCAGGCGGTTGTCTGTGCAAGTGACAACTGGAAGATGGAGTATCTTGTGTTGGGTCTGTGGTCGAAGGCTGGCAGTTCTGGTTTTCTCCTCCGACATAGTCGTCATGCGGGGGTGTCAGTTCTGAAGTTTGATGGTGTGTCCGGGGATGTTGCCCCGGTCTGATTCTTTCAACGGCTATGGTTTTGCTTCTGGAAAACTACTTTGAAGGTCCCTAAAGTTGTTGATCAGCGATGGAGCAATGTTGAGCTTGGCTGAAGAAGTTATCTATCTTTCTACCCTTTGGTGGCCACTTCGATGGTGTCGAAGGAAAAGGACAGGCGCTGGTATTTTGTATAGGATTTCCTATCTTTTCAGTCCTGTATGGTCGGTGCTTACGTGCCTTGTAACATGATCTTTATTCTATATAAATGAGACGTGTATTACCATACAAAAAAACAGTCACTAAATGCTTATAAAGCGGACATCACATTTTCAATGATTTTTAATTAACTTTTACACATCAGAATAACCTAAAAAACACTGAAAGGGAACCGAAAATTCCTACTCTACTATTCATGTTGGAGGTGAGGTCAAGGAACCCTATGTCGGACGTTCCGGCCTCAGCGTCATTGGCGGCTAGCATGAACGAGGTCGAAGAGCCAAGTGCATTATGCGTCATTGATGCGAAGCTACCACACTCACGGGCAAAGCGTGCGAACGGTCTCCACATACGCCGGGCACCACCTGGTTGATGTTGATGTCCGGGTCCGCCTAAACGATGGGCGTGACGGCAGCGGCGGATGTGCGATCGACCTCCAATGGCGCCATCGCCGCGAGGTGCTCCTCCCGGAGCTCCAAATTGTACTATTGTTCCGCCTGCAGCTGCAGCAGAGTAAACTCAGACGCCGATGTGACGTCGATGGATATCTCCTCCTCCTTTGATGGCCTAAGATATGAATCTTTTTATGGAACATAATCTGAATAAGGCTTGAAACCTAAAGCTCTTAGTTTGTTTGAGCAAATTTCAAGCCTTAAGATTAATTTTCATAAAGGTGAATTGTTCTTGTTTGGAGAAGTTTGTGAGGCGATGGCTGATTATATTGACATGTTTGGTTGTGTGCAAGGTCAATTCCTAATTAAATACATGGCAATTTTGATTCATAATCAATGTCTCACAAATGCAAAGTGGAAACACGTGAAGGAGCACTTAGAGAAACAGTTGAGCAGTTGAAAAAGGCAAGTTGCTTGAAGGGCGTCTAATCTTGGTCAATTATGTCACCACAAATATGGTTTCTATATGCTTAACTACAAAATGTGGTCTTGTAAGGGTTGGATTATTTTCAAGTCTTGACTGTTTTGGCAAGGAGAGTGGAAAAATATAGATTGACCAAATGAAGCGCGATGTGTAGGTTAAAAGACCGGGGTGACCTTGGCATTCATGACTGAAAGCACAGGTTTACTCCCAGAGGGAGGGTGAATGAGAGATTTTTAGAAATTCATCAAACTTTGATGATTTTTACGAAAATCAAAGTGAGGAAATAAAAATACGAACGGAACTAAGTCATCATAGAACAGAAAACATGCATACGAGATACATACAAGTGAAGAACATATAGTCATACAAGCATTCAAGCATGATGAACTGAAGAAATGAAAACAGTATGATGAAAGTCTTGAGTTCAAATTCTTTATAAAGTATATCACAAATTTTCAGCAGCGGAATAACTTAAAGTAAGGGGGTGATAAATTTGAAACCAGTTGGGCTCGATGATGACACGATGATTTGGTAGATCAGTTTCAGTTATTGTATCAGTTGTACGTCTGGTTGAGGCGGTTGAGTTGAACTCCGAAGACACTTAGTCTTAACCATATTCCTCTTGAACTAAGGTCACAACAGACCTCGTCCAATCACTCGTGGTAAGTCTTCAAGGTAGAATTTCAAAACCTTCATAGACTTAGTCACCGACACGTCACAATTACTCTTGGGTGCTCAAAACATGACGTCTAACCGTCAGAAGAATGATAGTCTTCAAAAGTAACATGCGTTGAACCACACAGATCAATCTCTTCAGTAATGATCAATCACTTTGGCTCCGGTTGGTTTTTCCTCATTTGGATTTCTCTCAAAGTCGTCTGAGGAAGGGTTGCTCTCAAATGACAAGTGTCAACTTTTCTCTAGAGAAGCAAACCAACAAGTGGTTGTGGGGGCGGCTATTTATAGCTAGGAGGCAACCCGATACGAATTGGCATAAATGTCCCTTTGTACATGACCGTTGTCAGGATAAGAATCTACTCGACAACTGGCACGCGGCGCACCAACGGTCGGAAAAATTGAACTCTCAATTTCATCAGGGCACTTAATTTCCACACGGTAGGCGGATCGTATTGGCGAAATCCTAACTCCTCAGTCTGATCAAATTCGTCAGTGACCGGAAGAACTACGTCTCTGTTGCTAACAAATTTGTCACTCTTCCGGAGATTTCCAAATGCTTCACTCGAAGCAGCAAGAGTGTGTATAGATTTGAGTATCACTTTGAAAAATATGATATACCTAGACCCCCTTTAATAGTACGATTTTTTCTATGAAAAGAAACTACGAAAACAAAGTCTTCAACCTTCCAAGTCTTCACATCAATTTCTTCACAGGGCCGCACCAATTTCTTCACTTGAAGAAATACATTTTTAGGGCTCGTCTTCGTCGGTTAAACCAAATATCCACGGACTATAATATCTGTGTAAACTCACAAACGCATTAGTCTCTTAACAGATTTGCCTTCAATACTCGAAAACACTAAGGAGACACTTGATGCACTTACAATGACTTGCAAGTCGAATGATGTCTCACTTAGTAAATGGTTGTTTAAAGTACTTAATGATGGTCGTGTTTGAAAAAACCTGCTATGTGATAAATATTTAGGCCAAAAAATTGTGTCTGGGGCCTATTGAAAGCATGTGACTCACATTTTTTGGTTGGTCTAATGATGGCAAAAAGACATCATTTGGATCATTTGTGATAAAAGATGGGTCGGTGATTCGTTTATGGGAGGACATCTGGCCAGGTAATGCTAGCCTTTGAACACATTATTCAGGTTTGTATTGCATTATTCGCGATAAGAATGATACTCTTGCGCAAGTGCTATGTTCATCCCCGCCAGATATTTCTTTCAGGCAAAAATTTATTGACCCCATCTTATCATGGCAAAATCTTTTATCACAATTGGGGTTGATTAATCTGACACAAGGAAGAGATGTGTTTCACTTAAACCTCACTACATATGGGTCCTTTACAGTCGACTTCTATGTACCATGCACTCCAGCATTCAGAGGCCCTAATGGATAATAATAAGAAGATTTAAAAGTCAAAAATTTCACTAAAAATAAATCTTCATCTGGTATCTATGGAGGGGAGTCGTGCTAAACAAA
Organism: Triticum aestivum; assembly: GCF_018294505.1. NCBI lineage: Eukaryota > Viridiplantae > Streptophyta > Magnoliopsida > Poales > Poaceae > Triticum > Triticum aestivum. The sequence goes on along the minus strand of NC_057806.1, from coordinate 422,209,154 downwards.
GGAAACATCGTCCATCACAATTGGCAAGAACTAAGAAGTTTAGCTTTTGCACTCATTCAATCAAACATCTCTTTTCCCGTGCAAATTTGCGCGTTCTATGTAGTCAGTTATTCAAATAGCGTCCAATATGTATCCGTTCATAAGCTTTGCCAATATTTTTTATCATTGGTTGGAAGGTATATTCCAAATAGGTTCAGAACGGTAATAACGGTGGGAGCGTATGTCTTATTATGATCGCTTTGTCTATAAATGATTTGTTGTTTAATTGCAAAAACTCTTCTCATTTGCAGGTTATTTTCTGCTATACGCACTCGCTCTATATGTAGTCTAAGCTACATCGAACGTAATACCAACATGTTTGTTCAAGATGGTGTGAATGCGGGTTTTATCCTACATGTGTGACGACATAATCTCCGGATTGGCCCACCACCTCCTTCGACATAGGCATAGTGTCGGGCATGCATGACTATGTTGTTGCCAATATGTCGATTTTTTATTATTTTTTGCCAGACCATCGGTGTTTGGTTATGTGCGTCTTAATTATACATAAGGTCGAATGTTGCTCATCATGATTTGTGTGCATTTGTTGCTAGAATTTTAAGTGAATAAAAACGCTCTTTATTAACTAAAGTGAGTTGAAAAAAGTGGTTCACGTCTGAACCCTCAAACTTAACTCCTAAAAATAGTAACACAAATTATTATTTTTGTAGACCATACTACTCAATTACTTCAATTAAACGACATATTGGGCACACACACTTCACCACTTTCTCACTAGGAGTACCGATCAAAAGAAAACGATAAGGAAATTATACTCTTCATTAGAAACATAACTTACTTGACTGCATCTATAAGTCCAATCAATACATTCTCCATCTCCTTATGTTCATTGCCAACATTTTCGCTCTTCCTGTTAACTTCTCTAGATAGTATGCTCGTTTCTTTTCTGCATCATCAAACTTGTACATTCCGTCCTTTGTAATCTTATCTCTAGCAAATAGTGCACCAACATTCAATAGACCTCTCTTGATCAATAGATCAATGTGCTCTTCTTCCCAAAACCAAAAGTTGCAACATTTTCTACATACAATAAGCGAACAATGAGCAAAACTTACTTTAAACCGAAAAATAATCACACAAAAATGCACTCACTTGGTCCAGTTCACACTGGATGACAAACCGTACAGGATGTTCTACCATCTTCGAGACCTGACGCAACACTAGCCGCAACAGTCATCACACTTGATGATCGATAGGGGTACGCCGACGAGTTGTTGGACAAGGGTCAAGCCCGACCGACCAGCGGACAAGCATGCGGCGGTGATCGAACGACGAGCGAGATGTGAGTAGCGAGAGGAGGAAGGCATGCTGCGATGTGGCGGGGAACGCTCAGGGTGGCTGCGATGTTCGGTTTCCCATGACTCCTAGCAAAATGCAACGGTGCTGGGGCCTAGGTGCATTGATTTCAGTATCGGCGGCCGAATCAATGTCGGGGCAAATGAGCGGCGGGTGGTAGAAGGTGTCTATGATGGTGTGTACTGGCCAAAGGAGACAAGGACGGTCGCGCTGGAGTGGATGCGGTCAAGCGGGGGAGAGCGGCAGCCGCGGGGATGGGAAAATTATCCTGAGAAGTGCCGCTAATCGAGTAAATACAAGCGATGGCTGACGCGAGGAGTACAATTTCTGAGGAGTTAAAGAGGACAAGGGATAGGATATGTTGAGAAAGCGGCAGGTTTTTTAATTCCGAATGACCTTATTTTGATAATCAACTAACCGAATATTTCTAACACAGGTGATTCACTGTCTCCCCGTCATGTCTAGAAATACGGCGAAGAGCTCGGCATTTCTCTTCCAAATTCAAAATGATGAAGTGAGATAGAATAGACCGATGATCCGGTAATCATTTGTCGGCCTTATGAGGAATGGCCCAGCGCAATAGGGACACGTTCGAGCCCTACCAAGACCATCTGACCTGCTTAATTAATGACTCCGGTATGTGATAGCCCACAACCTCTCTTCTGAATGCAAAAGAAGATTCGATCAACGTACTAGGCTAGCCTTCTTGAACTCCTCATAACGAAAATTTTAGGGAGGGATTGGCTAGAGATGCTTTTACGCTTCTCACTTAAATTTCAGTGGCTCACTAAATTTAGCATAATGGGTATTTTGTTAACAAAAGAGAGTGGGATAATACTTCAGCTAGCAGCATGCATTGTTCCATCACGTATATCCTTAGAAATGTAAGTATTCTTCAATCTCTCGATTCCCTCCTACTTTAACTGCTAGCAGCAGTTAGGACGGTTGAGCCGATGGGGTGAAGAACTAAGCGAGGAGCCAGAAGTCCCTGTGGCGCCTGCTGGAGACGAGGTACCCGCCGGAGTTCCGGCGGCGCACGCCCAGCGCCTCGCACGGCGCGTGCTCGATGCAGTACTCCACCAGGCCCCTCTGCCACCGCCGGCCGCACCGACGCTCCGCCGCCGGCCACAGGCCCAGGATCCACCGCGCCGTGGCCGCCCGCCGGCGCTGGCCGAGCACGAGCAGCGACGCGCCGTGCCGCCTCGCGGCGTCCACCACCGCCGGCGCGCGCTCATCCGCCTCCGTCACGCACACCTCCACCTTCACCTGCACAAGCGTTGATGATTCTTTTGTCATCATAGGCCAATCAATCAATCATGGGCGCAAGGCGCAATGTTGATCCACTACCACCATTTACTATTGCGGAATTGCTTTCTCGTCTTGGAAAGGCATGGAAGGTGCCAAAAGCAAATAAATTCATTCCTACAGCCTACTGGCAGCTTAGCTCAATTATTGAGCACCTTTACGCGTTCGGCCGAAATTCGGCGCGAAATGCGCTAAATGGGTCGCTGCCTTTTAGAACTAGCTTCCAGTTTGATATTCTCTCGCTTTATACTAGCAGTGAAATAAAGTATGTATATATATACCTCTGGCCTGGTCGACTCACACAAGCTCCTCATGGCATTAAGGTTTTCATAGCATCTCGTCCTTGACATCTTCACGCAGGATGAATCATCCGCTGTAGCAATCATATCAGAATTATTTTACGTCAATTTCAACAAACTCCCACAACAGAAAATACAGTGCTAGTGTGTAGTAATAGATTTTCGCTCATGTACATCACTGGCTAACGCGGTACGGTGACTCACCATCTGCCGGGGCCGGCTTGACGACGGCGAGGAGGACGACGGCGTCATTGCTCCGGACGGTCTGCGACAGCGCCCACTCGAGCGCGCCCACCGCCTCCGCCCGCCCGTCGGCGACAACCATCACCCGCCGCCCGCCGCCGTCCTTCTTGCCGCCCACGACGTCAACCATGGACGCGCCATTGCCGCCGCCGTAGCAGCGTCCGTTTCCTGCGCCACCGTCACTCCTCACCTTGCTGGTCACCGAAGGCGGCAGCTTGGAGGAGGAGGACGACGAGGAGGGGGAGCAGTAGCTCACGCGCTGCACTCGCTTCCTGACCCGCGTCGCCGCCCGGCCGCGGCACAACGCCGGCAGCCTCCGCCCCATTAGTAAATCCGCTGCTCAGCTAACTCCGGCCAAAGAATGTGGCCTGCGGGGCAAGGAAAAGCTGTGGAGTATTATACATGGAGGGCTAAGATTAGTGCGCATACGGGGATGCTTATATATACGCATCTTGCGTATCGCCAATCGCTGCGAAACTGGCGGCGAACTTGCGAGACGTGCAGCGCATCACATCAAGGGGCGGGACGTGCACTTGTTTGGTTTGGCCGACTTCGCCTGCAGCCTGCGGTGGAGATGATAATATCTTGGGTGTCTTATGATTCACGTGGTACGTATTGCTGTAATATGATTGGTAGAAACTACTAGTCATCAACCTATGGGAGACAGCTGCATGGACTTTCTCTTCCAGAAGACACATTTGTATTTAAACATTTTACCTTTTGGGCAGTAGCTTTAAGAAGTTGCAAACATATGTTGTATACAAAATGTTCATGGTAAGTCAGAAAAAGTTCAGTTTGTTACTTGATCAGACACCTAACATTTTTCCTCGTCTTAAAGCAACTCTAACAGACCCCGCATCTCGCTGGCCCGTAAAACGCGTTTGCAGTTCGCGCAAAACCGCATTTGCGCGCCGGCGCGGACGGTCACAGATTAGACTCCTCAAACAGACCCGCATAAAAGTATATTCACGGAATATATTTTTTTACGGATCGGCTTCTGCGGGTTTTGCTCGGACACCACCGCGACGACCCGCAAACAGAAAAACTGCAAATCTTGCATTTGATATAGGGTTTCACAAATAAGTTCAAATTCAAACGACATAACACAGTTTTACGCGTAAATAAAAGCCAAGTTCATTACGGCAAACGCAAAAGAAGGCCCTGCAAAAGTTTGCGCCCATGTCCGACATCATCTTGGTCGATCATTACTCCGCGTCATCGAGTCCATCTTGAAGTTCATCGCCACCACCGGATCCACCTCCTGCGCTTGTTCCAACTCCCGCACCGAAATCATCAAGATTGCCATCATATGGAGCGGAGAAAACATCTCCGGAACTGTAGCACGCACCGGCCGACGCAACCATTCTCCTCTTCAAGATTTCTCTCCTTGCCATATCATGCCATGTTTTGGTGAGATCGTCCATGTCATTGCGGTTCATTGACATGATCTTGTTCTCTTCGGCGAGCAGCTTGGACATGGCTTTGTTTTCTGCAGCGCGTGCTCTTCTCTCCTCAATGGCAGCTTTGCGCAGCCCCTCTTCTTTGAGCAATTGCCACTTTTCTTGCTTCTCTTTTGCCTTCTTCTCGGCCAACTCTTTCTTGATCTTCAACGACTTCAACAACATCGACTCGTTTGATTGCACCATGGCATCAATCTTCTCCCTCAAGCTTGATGCTTCTTGCTCTCTCTTCATCTTCTCTTTGGTCTTCTTGTCGCCATCGGGCTTGTGCAAATTTCTTGGGCCATCATCATCCTCATCTTCATCCATGTTTGTAAGTGAGCCTCTCTTTGATCAGGACTCTTTGTCGATCAACTTCCACTTCTCGCACTTTTGGAGCAACTCCCAACAATGCTCTAGTTTGAAGAATTTGCCTTCCGAAACTTCCATGTCCTTGTATCTATGTTGAGCAATCTTATCCTACAAAATGTGAACAAAGTGATGCAATCATTTCCCATGATGCAAATATGATGATGCACAACTTGAACAAAGGCAAAACAAACTTACATAGTCGGACTCAACGGTGCCACTTGGAGGTGCATTGCGTACTTGCTCCATGCAAGCTGCCCAACGCTGCACATTGGTTTGATATTCTCCCAACGCCCTTGAAGCGACCGAAATGTGTGTGGAGTCCTATTGGGATGCTTTGCCATAATGCGGAAGTATTGACCTTCGATCCTTTGCCAATATCTCTTGGCGGTTTGAGAAGTTTCCGTGCATGCATCAAGAGACACCAAACTCCATACTTTGATCAAAGCTTGATCTTCCAAGATCGTGTAGTTCTTCGATCTTATGCTTTTCCCAGTTTTTGTTTTTGATTGCTCATACGCTTCCGCTTCGATCTCTGCTACCTCTTGAGCACTTGCGTTGGTTTTCCCTTGAAGAGGAAAGGGTGGTGCAACAAAGTAGCGTAAGTATTTCCCTCAGTTTTTGAGAATCAAGGTATCAATCCAGTAGAAGGCTACACGCGAGTCCCTCGCACCTACACAAAACAAATAAATCCTCGCAACCAACGCGATAAGGGGTTGTCAATCCCTACAGGTCACTTACAAGAGTGAGATCTGATAGATATGATAAGATAATATTTTTGGTATTTTTATGATAAAGATGCAAAGTAAAATAAAAACAAAGTATTGGAAGATTAATATGATGAAGATAGACCCGGAGACCATAGGTTTCACTAGTGGCTTCTCTCAAGAGCATAAGTATTTTACAGTGGTTGAACAAATTACTGTTGAGCAATTGACAGAATTGAGCATAGTTATGAGAATATCTAGGTATGATCATGTATATAGGCATCACATCCGAGACAAGTAGACCGACTCATGCCTGCATCTACTACTATTACTCCACACATCGACCGCTATCCAGCATGCATCTAGAGTATTAAGTTCATAAGAACAGAGTAACACCTTAAGCAAGATGACATGATGTAGATGGATAAACTCATGCAATATGATGAAAACCCCATCTTGTTATCCTCGATGGCAACAATACAATACGTGCCTTGCTGTCCCTACTGTCACTGGGAAAGGACACCGCAAGATTGAACCCAAAGCTAAGCACTTCTCCCATTGCAAGAAAGATCAATCTAGTAGGCCAAACCAAACTGATAATTCAAAGAGACTTGCAAAGATAACCAATCATACATAAAAGAATTCAGAGAAGATTCAAATATTGTTCATAGATAAACTTGATCATAAACCCATAATTCATCGGTCTCAACAAGCACACCGCAAAAAGAAGATTACATCGAATAGATCTCCACAAGAGAGGGGGAGAACTTTGTATTGAGATCCAAAAAGAGAGAAGAAGCCATCTAGCTAATAACTATGGACCGGAAGGTCTGAGGTAAACTACTCACACTTTATCAGAGAAGCTATGGTGTTGATGTAGAAGCCCTCCGTGATCGATGCCCCCTCCGGCGGAGCTCCGAAATAGGCCCCAAGATGGGATCTTGTGGATACAGAAAGTTACGACGGTGGAATTAGAGTTTTGGCTCCGTATCTGATCGTTTGGGGGTACGTAGGTATATATAGGAGGAAGAAGTATGTCGTTGGAGCAACAGGGGGGCACAAGGGTGGAGGGCGCGCCTGGGGGGTAGGCGCGCCCCCTACCTCGTGGCCTCCCTGTTGGTTGCTTGACGTAGGGTCCAACTCTCCTGGATCTTGTTCGTTCCAAAAATCACGTTCCCGAAGGTTTCATTCCGTTTGGACTCCGTTTGATATTCCTTTTCTTCGAAACACTAAAATAGGCAAAAACAGCAATTCTAGGCTGGGCCTCCGGTTAATAGGTTAGTCCCAAAAATAATATAAAAGTGGATAATGAAGTCCAATAATGTCCAAAACAGAAGATAATATAGCATGGAGCAATCAAAAATTATAGATACGTTGGAGACGTATCAAGCATCCCCAAACTTAATTCCGGCTCGTTCTCGAGTAGGTAAATGATAAAAACAGAATTTTTGATGTGGAATGCTACTTGACATAATTTCAATGTAATTCTTCTTAATTGTGGTGTGAATATTTAGTTCTGAAAGATTCAAGACAAAAGTTCAATATTGACATAGAAAATAATAATACTTCAAGCATACTAATTAAGCAATTATGTTTTCTCAAAATAACATGGCCAAAGAAAGTTATACCTACAAAATCATATAGTCTGGCTATGCTCTATCTTCACCACACGAAGTATTTAAATCATGCACAACCCCGATGACAAGCCAAGCAATTGTTGCATACTTTTGACATTCTCAAACTTTTTCAATCTTCACGGAATACATGAGCGTGAGCCATGGACATAGCACTTTAGGTGGAATAGAATGGTGGTTGTGGAGGAGACGAAAGGGAGAAGATAGTCTCACATCAACTAGGCGTATCAACGGGCTATGGAGATGCCCATCAATAGATATCAATGTGAGCGAGTAGGGATTGCCATGCAACGGATGCACTAGAGCTATAAGTATATGAAAGCTAAAAAAACTAAGTGGGTGTGCATCCAACTCGCTTGCTCACGAAGACCTAGGGCATTTTGAGGAAGCCCATCATTGGAATATGCAAGCCAAGTTCTATAACGAAAATTTTCCACTAGTATATGAAAGTGATAACATAGGAGACTCACTAATATGAGGATCACGGTGCTACTTTGAAGCACAAGTGTGGTAAAAGGATAGTAGTATTGTCCCTTCTCTCTTTTTCTCTCTTTTTTTATTTGGGTATTTTCTCTCTTTTTTATGGCCTCTTTTTTATTTTTATTTTTTTATTTTTCGTTCGGAGTCTCATCCCGACTTGTGGGGGAATCATAGTCTCCATCATCCTTTCCTCACTGGGACAATGCTCTAATAATGATGATCATCACACTTTTATTTTCTTACAATTCAAGAATTACAACTCGATACTTAGAACAAGATATGACTCTATATGAATGCCTCGGTGGTGTACCAGGATATGCAATGACTCAAGAGTGACATGTATGAAAGAATTATGAATGGTGGCTTTGCCACAAATACAATGTCAACTACATGATTATGCAAAGCAATATGACAATGATGGAGCGTGTCATAGTAAACGGAACGGTGGAAAGTTGCACGGCAATACATCTCGGAATGGCTATGAAAATGCCATGATAGGTAGGTATGGTGGCTGTTTTGAGGAAGGTATATGGTGGGTGTATGATACCGGCGAAAGGTGCGCGGTATTAGAGAGGCTAGCAATGGTGGAAGGGTGAGAGTGCGTATAATCCATGGACTCAACATTAGTCATAAAGAACTCATATACTTATTGCAAAAATCTACAAGTTATCAAAGTAAAGTATTATGTGCATGCTCCTAGGGGGATAGATTGGTAGGAAAAGACCATCGCTCGTCCCTGACCGCCACTCATAAGGAAGACGATCAATAAATAAATCATGCTCCGACTTCATCACATAACGGTTCATCATACATGTATGCTACGAGAATCACAAACTTTAACACAAGTATTTCTCAAATTCACAACTACTCAACTAGCATGACTCTAATATCACCATCTCCATATCCCAAAACAATTATCAAGTATCAAACTTCTCATAGTATTCAACACACTCATAAGAGAATTTTATTATTAATCTTGTATACCTAGCATATTAGGATTATTTAAGCAAATTACCATGCTATTTAAGACTCTCAAAATAATCTAAGTGAAGCATGAGAGATCAATAGTTTCTATAAAACAAATCCACCACCGTGCTCTAAAAGATATAAGTGAAGTACTAGAGCAAAACTATATAACTCAAAAGATATAAGTGAAGCACATAGAGTATTCTAATAATTTCCGAATCATGTGTGTCTCTCTGAAAAGGTGTATACAGCAAAGATGATTGTGGTAAACTAAAAATCAAAGACTCAAATCATACAAGACGCTCCAAGCAAAACACATATCATGTGGTGAATAAAAATATAGCTCCAAGTAAAGTTACCGATAGAAGTAGACGAAAGAGGGGATGCCTTCCGGGGCATCCCCAAGCTTAGGCTTTTAGGTGTACTTAGATTATCTTCAGGGTGCCATGGGCATCCCCAAGCTTAGGCTCTTGCCATCCTTGTTTCATAATCCATCAAATCTTTACCCAAAACTTGAAAACTTCACAACATAAAACTTAAAGTAGAAAATCTCGTGAGCTCCATTAGCGAAAGAAAACAAAGGACCACTTCAAGGTACTGTAATGAAATCATTCTTTATTTATAATGATGTTAAACCTACTGTATTCCAACTTCTCTATGGTTTATAAACTATTTTACTAGCCATAGATTCATCAAAATAAGTAAACAACACACGAAAAACAGAATCTGTCAAAAACAGAACAGTCTGTAGTAATTTGTAGCTAGCGCAAGATCTGGAACCCCAAAAATTCTAAAATAAATTACTTCACATGAGTAATTTATCTATTAATCATCTGAAAAAATAATTAAGTAAATAGAACTTTCCAAATAAAAATGGCAGCGGTTCTCGTGAGCGCTAAAGTTTTTGTTTTTTACAGCAAGATTAACAAGACTTTCCCCAAGTCTTACCAACGGTTCTACTTGGCACAAACATAAATTAAACACAAAAAACACAACCAAAACAGAGGTTAGATAAATTATTTATTACTAAACAGGAGAAAAAAAATCAAGGAATAAAAATAAAATTGGGTTGCCTCCCAACAAGCGCTATCGTTTAACGCCCATAGCTAGGCATAAAAGTAAGGATAGATCTAGGTATTGCCATCTTTGGTAGGCAATCCATAGGTGGCTCTTATAATAGATTCATAAGATAATTTAATTTTCTTTCTAGGAAAGTGTTCCATGCCTTTCCTTAACGGAAATTGGAATCTAATATTTTCTTCGTTCATATAAATAATTGCACCAATCGTTCTAAGGAAAGGTCTACCAAGAATAATAGGACATGAAGGATTGCAATCTATATCAAGAACGATAAAATCTACGGGCACATAATTCCTATTTGCAACAATAATAACATCATTAATTCTTCCCATAGGTTTCTTAATAGTGGAATCCGCAAGGTGCAAGTTTAAAGAGCAATCATCAAAATCACGGAAACCTAACAAAACACACAAAGTCTTTGGAATCGTGGAAACACTAGCACCCAAATCACACAAAGCATAGCATTCATGATCTTTAATTTTAATTTCAATAGTTGGTTCCTACCCATCATAAAGTTTTCTAGGGATAGAAACTTCCAACTCAAGTTTTTCTTCATAAGATTGCATCAAAGCATCAACGATATGTTTGGTAAAAGCTTTATTTTGACTATAAGCATGAGGAGAATTTAGCACAGATTGCAACAAGGAAATACAATCTATCAAAGAGCAATTATCATAATTAAATTCTTTGAAATCCAAAATAGCAGGTTCATCAACATCTAGAGTTTTGATCTCTTCAATCCCACTTTTATCAAATTTAGCTTCAAGATCTAAAAACTCCAAATTTTTGGAATGCCTTCTAGGTAAAGATGGATCATATTCAGTCCCATCATTATCAAGATTCATATTGCAAAACAAAAATTTAATAGGGGAAACATCAATAACTTTTAGATCTTCATCTTTATTATCATGGAAACTAGAAGAACACGCTCTTATAAAGGAGTCTTTCTTAGCACGTATCCTAGCGGTTCTTTCTTTGCACTCATCAATGGAAATTCTCATGGATGTGAGAGACTCATTAATATCATGCTTAGGAGAAATAGATCTAAGTTTCAAAAAATCAACATCAAGAGAAATTCTATCAACGTTCCTAGCCAACTCATCAATCTTAAGCAATTTTTCTTCAATCAAAGCATTGAAATTCTTTTGCGAAGTAATAAATTCTTTAATATCAGATTCAAAATCAGAGGGCATCTTATTAAAAATTTCATAAGAATAGTTGTAGGAATTACCATAATTATTGGAGGAATTACTAGGATAAGCCCTAGGATTAAAGTTTCCTCTATACGTGTTGTTACCAAAATTGTTCCTACCAACAAAATTCACATCCATAGATTCATTATTATTCTCAATCAAAATAGACAAATGCATATCATTAGGATCAGAATAAACACTTTTATTAGCAAATAATTTCATAAGTTCATCCATCTTTCCACTCAAAACATTAATTTCTTCTATCGCACCTACACAAAACAAATAAATTCTCACAACCAACGCGATAAGGGGTTGTCAATCCCTACACGGTCACTTATGAGAGTGAGATCTGATAGATATGATAAAATAATATTTTTGGTATTTTTATGATAAAGATGCAAAGTAAAATAAAAGCAAAGTGTTGGAAGATTAATATGATGAAGATAGACCCGGGGGCCATAGGTTTCACTAGTGGCTTCTCTCAAGAGCATAAGTATTTTACGGTGGGTGAACAAATTACTCTTGAACAATTGACAGAATTGAGCATAGTTATGAGAATATCTAGCTAGGTATGATCATGTATATAGGCATCACGTCCGAGACAAGTAGACCGACTCCTACCTGCATCTACTACTATTACTCCACACATCGACCGCTATCCAGCATGCATCTAGAGTATTAAGTTCATAAGAACAGAGTAATGCCTTAAGCAAGATGACATGATGTAGAGGGATAAACTCATGCAATATGATGAAAACTCCATCTTGTTATCCTCGATGGCAATAATATAATACGTGCCTTGCTGCCCCTATTGTCACTGGAAAAGAACACCGCAAGATTGAACCCAAAGCTAAGCACTTCTCCCATTGCAAGAAAGATCAATCTAGTAGGCCAAACCAAACTGATAATTCGAAGAGACCTGCAAAGATAACTAATCATACATAAAAGAATTCAGAGAAAATTCAAATATTGTTCATAGATAAACTTGATCATAAACCCACAATTCATCGGTCTCAACAAACACACCGCAAAAAGAAGATTACATCGAATAGATCTCCACAAGAGAGGGGGAGAACTTTGTATTGAGATCCAAAAAGAGAGAAGAAACCATCTAGCTAATAACTATGGACCCGAAGGTCTGAGGTGAACTACTCACACTTCATCGAAGAGGCTATGGTGTTGATGTAGAAGCCCTCCATGATCGATGCCCCCTCAGGCGGAGCTCCGGAACAGGCCCCAAGATGGGATCTCGTGGATACAGAAAGTTACGGCGGTGGAATTAGGGTTTTGGCTCCGTATCTGATCGTTTGGGGGTACGTAGGTATATATAGGAGGAATTAGTATGTCGTTGGAGCAACAGGGGGCCCACGAGGGTGGAGGGCGCGTCCCCTACCTCGTGGCCTCCTTGTTGGTTGCTTGACGTATGGTCCAAGTCTCTTGGATCTTGCTCGTTCCAAAAATCACGTTCCCGAAGGTTTCATTCCATTTGGACTCCGTTTGATATTCCTTTTCTTCGAAACCCTAAAATAGGTAAAAAAAATAACAATTCTAGGTTGGGCCTCCGGTTAATAGGTTAGTCCCAAAAATAATATAAAAGTGAATAATAAAGCCCAATAATGTCCAAAACAGAAGATAATATAGCATGAAGCAATCAAAAAATATAGATACGTTGGAGACGTATCAATCTCCTTCAATTCATCCTTAGAACCATGATCATCCATGCCGCCCTCCGTTTCATTGTAGTCGAATGCGGCGAACGAGGCTTGATCAATGTCAACCGCGTTCGTGTCCAACAAGTTCACGAACTCGGTTGTTGCATTGTTTGAACCACCGCTATAGCGAACAATAACAAGTCACGAGCTATCGAGGATAATGGCGAAAAATGAAAGGAAATGGCCATGACCGAAGACGCATACCTTCCGGCTATTTCGTCAAACACCTCACTTGCGGGGGAGCGGCACCGTTGAACGGCATCGCCGGAGCACGTCCTTGCGGGGGGGTGGAGTGAGACGATGAAGAAGGTGGCTTCTTTGTAGCCGGAATCTTCCTCCGCTTTACGCACGCGACCTTGCCGACCTTCTCCACCGCTGGCCAGGATCGCGCTGCCGCGTTGGCGCCCGGAGCGCGGACCATCGAGGTGGGGGCAGCCGGATTCCGGCCCTGCACGACCATGTTGCCCTGCCGCTTGCGGGCAGGCGCGGCGTTTGCTTGGGCGACGGCGGCGGGGCCAACATGGCCGGCAACGAGATCCGCCCCTGGGGAAGGAGCGTGCGCGACCTCGACGGGGGACAGCATAGGGTCGTCCATGGCGGCGACGCCGGCGAGGGACGGCCGGGGAGGAAGCACCGGAGCGTGCGGAGGCGGGGCAATGGTGACGGAGGGTGGGGGTAGCGGGAAAGGGCGCGCGAAAATGTCCCTCCCTCCAAATCTCGCTGCGGATAGAGGTTCAGCTCGGGTCGGGCTTCCAACCCATGAAGATAGAGGTTGAGGGAGAAGATTTGCCGCGCCCCGTAAAAATTTTTACGGGCTGGGGCGGGATGCGGGATCTGATCGGGCATGTTTTCCCGCCCCGACCCGTAATTTGGCGGTTATTTTGCGGGCCGGGACGGGATGCGGTGTCTGCTAAAGTTGCTCTTAGTCAATTATGTGGAGAAGGCAGCAAGGCTGAGAAGGGCAGCGTCGCGACCAGCCGTGGCATCCCTCGCAATGCCAAGCCAGGACCTCGCCGAATACTAAGACTGACACGGCTGGTCGTGGTGTCACCGACCCAGGTGAGGCCTAGGGTTTGTAGGCACAAGCGAGAGGCCTTTTCGTTTTGAGTGTCGCTCGAATTAGACAACGGCCGAGCTCTGCATGGGAACACCATGGACAACCTCGGCGTCACTAGCTGCATGGGGACATCATGGACAACCTCAGCGTCACTAGTGAGGGGGATGACGCGGCTCTGCTGGAGGACGAAGAAGGCTACGAGTTGTTGGGTGCATATCGTAAGGTGGTTGGGTGCATATCGTAAGGTGCACAAGAGTAACAAGGGAAAAAACGAATATTCAAATATGAACCCAGGCTCGTCTGCTCCCGGTGAAGAGCAAATTCAAAAACAAATACTCCATGCCAAATTTCGTCGTGTTTGAACATCTGAGTAGCTCTTGGCAGAAAAAACCTGATCTAGTTGTGCAGTTTGTCGTATGGTAGCCCTCCGCCAACCACCATCTACGCGTATGGCACGCACGATTCCTGGATATCAATGATGGATAGGCGGCTTAAAAACTGATATGTACTCTGTGTGAGCGTACACTTATCCACGAATCAACGATTCAGCTGAGCGTAGGTCAACACGGACTATGCTATTCTAGCACACGTACTCTTATCAATTAATTGCCACTCACAAAGTCGCTATGGTGCCGATGAGACATGAGAGCCAACCTCCATGGATCAGCTCATGCCGGGGATTGTTCAATTCCGTGAAGCCACGGTTGGTGCACCTGCCTTCCCGGCAGTGTCATTTCACTTGTGCCCCTGGGAACCATTGTTCTCCTTAACATTAGCTACATTTAAAAGGAACATTAGCTACCTCCCTGCGAGTCCGGAATGCTGGTAACTGAACATGACCCGATATTTCTGTTCTCTTCAAGTGACCCGAATGATGGAGATGAAAATGACAACATCTTAAACAGGCGAAGCAACATGAATGTCGTCTGCACATGCCCAGAAATGCACCCTATTTGCCTGCAAAAGGAGAGCAAACGGTCACTTTGTGGCCTTATCCAAATAATTACAAGATGTAAAGCATATGATATCGAATGCAAGGCATCACTACAAAACCACAAAACTATATTAGAAACAATAATAATAACAATGTAGCAGCATGAGTAACACATTTTGTGAAGCATGAAGCATGAAGCTTTAACACTCAATCTGAACTCTAGCCAACCAGATGTTGGATCACTACCAAGTTTTCTTTATTTTTTGTATGCAATACACCCACATGACTTCAGAACAATGCTTTCACTGCCTATCTGTGTGTCTTGTATTCGAAATGCATGTCAAGGCACAAAAACATTACCCCAGCATAAAAGAGAGGCACAGAGACATCTAGTCCACTGTGTTCTCGTGTCATTAACAATTCCAGTTCTCTTGTAAAGAAAAAAAAGGGAGCATGATCTGCAAAGAAAACCTTGGACAGAATATCCAGAAATCACTACAATTAACATGTAGTTTCCCTTGTTCATATCCCTTCAACTTTCAACCACAATCCTCACACTACTATCCTCATTACCCTGATCTTGTAATCTCTCCCTCCCTCCTGAGTATCAATACCATCCTCTCAGGTATAGAAAAGGGTAGTACTCCCTCCGATACAAAATAAGTGTCGTTGTTTTAGGAAAAAATTGAACTAAAACCACAACACTTATTTTGGATCGGAGGGAGTAGCATCTAATGTAAAGTGCCACAAGGGCTAACTGAAATATGAATTTAGGCCCTGATTGGATTGGCCTTTCACAGCGCCATACCCCTGTAAAATATACATACCTGATACCTCCATCGGTCGTTTCTCTTTCCAGTTGAAAATCAAGTGTGGCCGGTATTATACACCTGTAAAATAAATACAGGTGTATAAAAATACACCGATGCCAAGCGGGGCCTTACTAGGTACTCCCTCCGTAAAGAAATATAAGTAGTGATCTAAACGCTCTTATATTTCTTTACAGAGGGAGTACTCCACAAATTATCCAATAATAATACATGGTACGTACATTTGATAGCTGAAGTTTAAGTCTCCTTGTCGAAGAAGATTTGAGCATGGGGTGAAGCTCTTCTATATGTTATCAGTTCGCGCAGTGCATCCTCACTAGACTTTAAGCTTCCGTAACCAAGAGTAATAGACATCATGCGAAGAGCTGTAGCTTTAGATAAAAGAAGCTGTATAAAACACATTTCATTTGACGAACAGAGAACACCCGTCAATCGCACAACTTGAAGGTTGGGACACATGTCATCGGTCCATTGTGCATTCTGAAACTCCCCATTTGCTTCATTTTCCTCATCCGAAAAAACATCAATCTTGAAAAACAAACCAAACGTATAAATCACACGAGTAGCATGCCAACCTCCAAAACAACATATGTAGGATAAACATACAAGGCAGTGTGTTTAGTTTGTACCATTATATCAAGTTCTTCAAGGTTAGGAGCATTCCTCAACATGCAAAAGGTTGACAAAATGGTAGGCATTTCCTCAAAGTGAGTCCAGAGGGTTAAACTCTTTAAGTTGTCAAAGGTGCATGGAAGTGTTTCCAGGATATGATCCTCTGTGAACTGTACAAAACAAATGTTAAGATACAAAACTTAATGCAAATGCAAATGATAACTATTCCACCATTGATATAATTTATGCATTGCTCGTAATGCTAAAATTGCAAGAACATTTTGAACAAATTGGAAGCACTGAGTATCTCTGTTTAGAACAAAAGAATTCACACCCCTACGGAAAATGAGCAGGCTACAAATGTTAGAAACGCTACAGTGCCTTAATAATCCGAACGTCACTATTTGATTAGAATATTATTCGGATCGCCACTTAACACGAACAACAACACAATAGAGAGTTTATTTTTACTCATCTCGTTGTGCGGAGCAGAGAAAGCATTTAAAACTATTACAAATGCTTGCTGGAAAAGGCATTTCGCACATAACGTTACAGTATGTTCTGAATGTAAGTGCACAGTCCTAGAAACACTGGGAAACAGTCACACATAAGCCAGATTAATCCCAACTCTACAGGCTCCCTAACCCTAAGAAGTGTAAAACACCACCCAGTACCCAGATTTACATATTCAACTTCTGTTGCCTGATGTTATATAAAGTTTATTTTTTACATTTATTTTTGTGTGGACCAAAATAAACATTTGAAACGGTTACAAATGATTCCCAGAAAAGGCATTTCGTACATAACATTAAAGTACTATCTTATGAATAAGTGCACAGTTATTGAATAAATGAATAGGAAGGGGAACATAGTTGCACATAAGCCAGATTCATCCCAACTCCACAGGATCCCTGCCCCCTTCGATGTGTGAAACAACTTACGAGGCACAAACCCAGGACCCAGATTTACAGATTATACCCCCTATTGCCTAGTATCTATCAGCTCGGTTAGTTATCTATTTCGAGTGACAGCAATTACCGACAATCGATATAAGAGGTAGAAAGAAAAGTACAGATGGGTAGCACTTATTTAGAGTGAGCTTCCGAGCTTGAGCAAGCCCAGCAAGAAGTCCTCCGAAATCACTAAAGTTATCACAGTATTCCAAATTGATGGTGGCTTCGTGGAGATTTGGTAGCTCGGCGACTTGCCAGCCATGATTATCATTGGAAACGATAGTTAGGCTCCGGAGATTGGCCCCCCCCAATCACCCAACCGGGCAAGGCCTCGCTGCGTGTATCGACATAGGAAAGAGTCAGGGTATCAAGCAAGGGTGACGCGTTGATAATTGCCTCCAGTTGGATCTCCCCATTCGGAGGGAATTTGACGACCATGAGTTTGAGCTGCTTGAGCACGGGGAAGCCAGTGAATTCCACGGGGAGAGGAGGTATCGAGCACAAGTGCAGCTCCAGGCACACGAGACTCGTGCATAAGAAGACAGAAGAATGAATGGCCAAGCCTGGGGCCTGGAGGTCGATGGACCTGACGCCGCGGTTGCACAGGGCGATGAGCCAGTCGTCGACGCGGCGGACGGAGTGCTTGTCGAGGGAATGGATGGAGAAATTCGAGATGTTGCCGGGGTAGCGAAGGAGAACGCAGGGGAGGTCCACCCAACGGCGGCGCCAGGCGCGAGAGAGCGCGGAGGTGCGGACGGCGTCGCGGAGGCCGAGGCGGGTGAGGATGCTGTCGAGCAGGGGCGGCGGCAGGGAGGTCAGCAGGTCCGCCGCCGGCTCGCTCGACCGCGCGCGGCGGCGCGAGGGCGCCATGTCAGTTTTGGGCTCTAGGGTTACGATTTCCCCTCACACTTCACATGATGGGGGAGAATCTCTACTCCTAATAGAGCAGTTGGTAGTCTCCGCCGGTCAATTTTCGTCCCATCACTTTCGTCTGGTTTTTTTTCATAGGTTATCTCTACTCCTAATGAAGCAGTTGGTAGTCTCCGCTGGTCAATTTTCGTCCCATCATTTTCGTCCGGTTTTTTTCGTAGGTTAACTTATAGATTATTTTTGGTACCGTCCACCAACTCCTCTTCGTTGGTTTTACGAAAATTAGCCAGGTGTTCGCACCCTCGTGCCCTCGATGCAATTGCCCGCACGAGTCGTCGCCGAAAAAAGACGCAGCCGATCCCTTCTCCCACCTTCCTGCCAGGATCTGTCGCCGCCGCCCTGCCCCGCCCCCGCCTCCGATTCCAGCCGACGCCATCCGCCCCTTGCGTCGGCCGCCACCAGCGCGGCTCCACCCTGTCTCCCCCATTGATCCCCAGCACCTCCTCGCCGTCCCTCCCTGCGCGCGCCCTTGCGGCTAACCCTAGCCACCAACTCGTGTTGCGGGCACCGAGGATGGGAGAGGGGCGGTCGCGTCGTTGATGGGGTGGACCTGCTGGGGCATCGCGGATCCGACCAATCTCTCGATCCTATCCTCCCCCGATCTTTTTCCTAGGTCGTGGCTGTGGGATGACGCCGTCGCCACCGCCACCAACGCGGAACCAGGCTTCCCAGCCTCCGGCATCCAAACTCAGAGGCCTCCATCGCCGCCGCCATCGCTGAACCACAGGTCAGCAAGTGGTTGTGGGTCGACACCGCCACTGCCGCTGCCGTCGCGGAACCCCGGGGCAGGGCGTGGTCGCGTTGTGGGCAGCACGAGCGGCCTTGCCTCTCCCCCGTCAGTATGTCCTCAGCAGCAATTCGTGACCTCCTCCTGACAGATCCAAGGCCGTGGCCTTTGGGGTCCAAGTCACTGTGCGCCATGAGCCCTCAAGCAGCGCGTGTGTGGCCACTGCATCAAGCAACGACCTCCACCACCATCGTAAGTTTGTTTTTTCTTCACGTGCTTAAGTCTGAAAGCATTCTACTGTATTTAGGGCATGTACGGTTGTACGAGTAAAGCTATTGTATATATGCCACCACAGAACTATCGGCCTTTTCATGTCAATACGAAAGGGCTTTGCACTATGTGTGTTCTTGTTGTACATCAACGAGAATAGCAAGTATAGCAGCGAAAACAATGGCAAAAATAAGGAGCGACATTCTTCTTATTTCAAAGAAAGGCATCGAGTTGATTCATGTGAGTTTTTGGAACTAAAGCATCATACAATGATAGGTAGCAGTAAGATACTTGACCCATGTGAAGCTGAAAGTGTTTTCTTATATCGAACGTATGATAATCTAATTATATTCACAAGTAATTTCTTTATGACCAGGAAGAATTACTATGAGGATTATGTTTTGAGGTAGTATTTGCTAAGCTTATTCACCTATTTTTGTGCTAAGAAGTTTGCATAATGGCATGTTTTCTTCCAATTGTAGGGAAATCCTCTTGATGAATGAAACAAATGGTGAAGAAAGTTGTAATTTCAATCAAAGGACCAGGTTGCGCTGAGGTAGTGGTGTGGTCCCGATGATGATGGCGAGGTTGACCTAATGATAAGCTTGGGAGTTATTATTCTGTTTAGCGTCTATTGCGGCGCCGGTGAGAATCCATTAGCCTTCCTCCTCTCCTCGCTGCCCCATCTAACTATCATTCTTAGTCCTTTTACAGTTGCTGTCATAAATAAAATTGGTTGGCTCTCTTAGCTGAAAACTGAACCACACTCAATAGATGGATGAATGAATGAAACTGCCCCTTACTATGCTAGCGCTCATTTCTCACGGACGCCAATTTGAGCTTTTCTTTCTCCACAGCTTGCAACGACCATCCAGGACGTGCACCCTTGAATCCGACGATGAAGCCATATGCGTAAGTTGACTGCATCCATGAATCAAATATCTACAGTGCATGGTACTGCATTACTGTCCCTGGACACCGTATAAGTAATAATTCTCTAGGATTGTTGCCCTGGCCAACAATGGGTGACACTTCTAGGTTAGATGACCTACTTGCGTCTTGAGTTAAGGCCTCATGTGTTTAGTTACTATCATGGTTGAACCAACTAAAAGGCCTCCCAAATGCAAAGAGAATGCACCTCCTCTTGATTAGCTCAAGAAAACCTGCATCGACTTCATGTATTTCTTGATGTATTTATATACTTGCCGAATGGGCAAATGCTCCAACGACCAAGTCCCTGGACAGATCAATTTTAATGATTCACATTGGAGATTAGCTTCTTTGTTCCTAAGTTTTGTTTAGGATTTTTTCCTGAATAATTAAAAGCATTTTTAAGACTTCAATTGACTCGCTGAAAATTGTGGTGAATCCAAGATTTCATTCAGAAGTATTATTCTTGCAAGCTTTGCTAATTCTTACTCTGTATATGGCGCCTGAGATTCTTTGTAGCTGGCCATGTAGGAAAAATGTGAAGGCTGTCAAGAAGGTATGTCTCCCCTTCAGAAGACATGGTCCTCTTCAAAAAAAAATTGTATTACTATGTAAATGAAGTTATCTTAAACGCTTTGTGTGGAGTAAGGTGCCATTGCACTTCAGAATTTTTAATTTATTTAACATTGTCAGGCAAGTAAATATGTCATGATCACAGGTCGTAGGCTATATGCTATACATATGCCATTCCTTGAAACTGAAAATTGGATCAGCACAATTTGGAATCTTTTCATAAACTACATTATGCATTCAATTGTTTTCAGGAACAATAAATTTACTCAGTCAATGTGAAAATGAACATTGATTTTTTGTCCCTCGAAGGAGATGAGGTTTAATATTTGCTTACATGACCAGGAACATTAGGAGATGTTTAAATGAGTAATTAAATAAGAAGAGTTTATCCGGAAAGATGATACCTTTCTTACCTGTACAAAAATGATGGCTATATCCACAGTATTGCTCTTATTCCCTTCTTTTGATGTAGACATCAGCTCATTTTCTTATCAAGATTAGAAGCTTATCAATCAATGAAAATTCTGAATTGTTCCTGAAGCACATGCTTGTTTGGCCAATCATGAAATTAAGAACTTTGCTTCCTCCCCGTATAAACCCTAGCCCTCTGATCTAATCCGAATGGCCCCTTCTCCGTCGCTGCCACCGGCAAGCAGTGCATACTGCACGCACCAGTTGTAGCTCACCGGCAGCCAAACGTGCATATAAATCACCTAGCCTCCAGAGGTTAACCTTATTTGTTCATGCTTGTAAGTCAGGCCATCAGTGTTCATGCATATAAATCAGGATCCCAGATTTTCCAATGACTGCTCTCTCATGTATTGCTATTTACATATGGCAGAGCAATTAGCATTTCTATCTCCCTCCTTAACTGAGTTTGTGAGTGATTTCAGCTCCATGAAGAACATAAGAACTCATTGGTATATATGGGCCCCCAGTCTACTTATTGTAGATGTCTGATCCTCTGCATTTCCTTCGTTGGCTTTGAATTCTTAATGCAGATGTTTTGCTTCTTCTTCAGTCATACATACCTCAAGTTTGATATTGCTTACTTATTTAACAAATATCTAAGCATGTCCATATCTTCAGACGCAAGCTATATACTCTAATTGCGGAGATTTTCTTTCTTTGTTAATCTCTTGAATAAGTTGGACCAGCTGTATATCTCTTTTTACACCACGATTTGTTTTTCATGTTGGAGTAGATATTGGCCCACTGATAATACTAATATTGGTCCATTGAAGGTACTAATTTCAGAAAGATCATATGGGTGCATACCAGTATCAACTATTAAGGGAGCAAAGTAATTACTTGTCATTCCTTATTGTTGTGAAAGTTCATATTTGTTTGCTATATAGATGCTCTTCATAGACTAACTGTGGTTTAAAAATTCAAAATCCTTTGTATCTCTTTGTTATTATTTGGTTCAGTACCTGCTATGTTCCTATGGCTAGCTGCCCTTAAGTAGTTAAAAATAACGATGGCTCTTCTACATTATTGATTGTCTGATGTCTTTGCAGGTGAGAAATAGATGATGGGAGAACGGGGGAAGATATAAATGCCTTGATTGAATAAATAAATGGAGCATTCATGGAGCTTCACTAACGGATAGCATCACACTGTCGCCTGAAATTGCAGTAGTGTATACACCCAGGGTATGTATATGGAACTAGCTATGTGAGTCATGTACTCATGTTTGAAATATATCATTTCCTGATGAAGGTGCCATAGCTTTGGCTGGACGTAAGAACATGCTTGGAGGTGATTGGTAATTTAAAATTAATCTTTGTTGCAACATAGCTTCTGGCCAGGAATTATTGGGACATTTTTACCAAGTAATTGATTTTTTTTCTTTGAGCTGCAGTTTGTTAACCAACTAGATGCACCATTTTTAACAAACCCCTTACTGACCATTTTCTTTGCATTCTCGTGCGGATTTTTACACGCCTGTTTTCTGTAGCAGGCGCTTACATGCCCATGTCAGAGTTAATGGAGGATGAAGTGTGACCGTACTAACTCCTTGTGTGTACAACGACGTGTGCCAGTATTGTCTCCCTGACCGGCTCCTTTGGCTCTCCCTGTGCGGCAGCGGCTCAATCTCCGCGGTGCCGTCGGGGAGGAGGGGCTGGGGCGGCCGTGTCTGGTGTGCTCTCGCTACTCATCGACCTTGCTGTTACTACCTCATCGTTGAAGCCATGGGTGCCCTCTAATTTTCCCTTTGGAGTGTTCAATGCAAACTGCAAAAGTAGAGCTGGTTGGCTGGCTAATCAGCTTAGCTGTTGATTTGATCAGGGGATAGCATATGAAGTGAGTAAACGGAAAGAACGTGAGCGTCCAAGCAGGAACTGCAAATGCTCTATTTTAGTCAAAGCATGGGAATGTGCCCAAGGGAAAGGTCAGCTCTTGCAATATCATTTTCATGATACAGTGATCAAGTTTCTAAACACCTTCCAATAGTATTTTATTCCATGGTCCATATTTGTATGTCATTTCCATGATACAATGATTTACTTTTTAGTTGTATATGCCTCCAAATTTGCTTCACATGTAACCATTGTAGAGGATAGTATAATGTGATATTCTGATGCCCTCACTAGCAGTATGTGATTTCTTGACATTTTCCTAGCAATTTCACTTTAGTTTTATTCTTTACTTTTAGGTATTTGTGTGATTGATCAGAACTACATACATACCAATGCAAGGACACAATATAATTGGGCATTTTCAAGGCTAGCACATGGAGCGGCAAAAGGGAGGAGGAGCTACCATGGAGGCTAGGTAACTCGAGGATGTTCTAGACTTAGTGTAGAATAAGCCTGACTCTACAAGAAAATACATTGGATAATTAGGAAACAAGGCACTGACAAAAAACAAGAAAATACAGAGACCAAATACTTGAGGGGCTGCAACTCTGCAAGACTGAAATTAACGAAAAGCTAAGACTTTTATTGTTTAGATAAACAAACAGCTAAGTCAGTTGATGAGTGATCTCCGCAGCTCCCAGGTCACTAGAGGAGTCAAAGATTGTCCGCTGAAAGACGGACAAGTGATCATGTTTTATCATTGTTTGAAAGGAGTAGTGGACGCGGATGTATGTATATTTTTCGTTCAAAGTAATGGAAGTGCAAATTTGTATATACTTTACTGGCATTATTTAGTGGATTTTATCATATTTAATAAATTGGATTTTATACTGTGTTCTAATGGTGCTTCAGATATATTGTTACAAAAGAAATAAGAAAGTACCAGGAAAAAATTAGCAAACAATATGCATGTCTAGCATAGTAACCGAGGTGTAGCATATCTGCATGTGTTGTATATGTGGTGCAGTTTGGTCATGTAGAGAGAAAGGAAGACATGAGGAAAAGTACCGTCTTTCTTGCAAGATGCAAATGGATTCTTGCAAGATGCAAATGGACAAGGAGAATGCAAGCACGTTTGCTATTCGTTAGTTGCTTGAAATCAATTGTAGCGCAAGTCAATTTCTAGAGATAAATAAATGAGGGGTAGAGTACCGAGCTTGAGATGGGAAGGCCACGGTTGGCCCCGACACATCCTGATGAGGGATCATCAAGAACGAGCTGGAGCAGGCGATGAAGTGGCTGACCACAACGTCACAAGTGGAGACGAGGTGGAGGCCTGATTGTTTCGGGTGTCGGGTAGGTTGTTGGCGTCGGAGAAGAAGTGTGTGTGTGTGTGTGTGTGTGTGTGTGTGTGTGTGTGT